>NW_028318157.1:8528636-8830000 GCF_062004578.1 Staurois parvus
AATATCAAATGATCTGACACCATACATCAAGGAAAAGGACTACAACTCCCAGCATCTGTCGTTTTAACTTACAGAAGGCAGGCTATAGAAGGCAGGGGGCACACTGAGCTCCGAGGACAGGCCACACCAGCAGACCGGACCGGACTGTAGAGCAGGGAGCACACTATGGACACATGCCAGGAAAGGGGAGGCGCTGTAAGGACAGGCCACACTCGCAGACCGGACTGTAGAGCTAGGAGCTCAGTACATAGACATGCCAGAAGCGGGGAGGAGCTCCGAGGACAGGCCACGCCACGCCTGCAGGGCGGACCGGACTGCAGAGCAAGCTGGCTGGGTTCGGCGAGGGGACTGCCTGCTATGAAGAGCTGCGGGACAGCCCGCTGAGAGAGGGCAGGGTGAACTTCGGTGACAGCCTGCAGTGGGATGGGACAGGCTGCACTGGGATGGGACAGCCGCTGGCACTAACACGGCGGCGGTGACAGGTGGAGGACTGGTTAGTATTCGCTTCATAAGACGCAGAGACATTTTCCCCCATATTTTTTGGGGAAAAAAGTGCATCTTATGGTGCGAAAAATACGGTAACTTTTGCCACATTTTGTTCTGTTACAGCCTTATTCCAAAATGGATTAAATTCATTTTTTTCCTCAACATTCTGCAAACAATACCCCATAATGACAACATGAAAGAAGCTCATTTTGAAATCTTTGCAATTTATTAAAAATAAAAAACAAAAAAAACCACAGGTACATACAGTAAGTATTTACAGCCTTTGCCATGACACTTAAAATTGAGCTCTGGTTCATCCTGTTCCCACTGATCATCCTTGAGATGTTTCCACAACTTGATTGTCGTTCACTTGTGGGAAATTCAGTTGATTGGACATGATTAGGAAAGGCATAAACCTGTCTATATAAGATCCCACAGTTAAAAGTGCATGTCAGAGCACAAACCAAGCCATGAAGTCCAAGGAATTGTCCGTAGACATCCGAGACAGGATTGTATCAAGGCACAGATCTGGGGAAGGGTACAGAAAAATTTCTGCAGCATTGAAGGTTCCAATGAGCACAGTGGCCTCCATCATCCGTAAATGGAAGAAGTTTGGAACCACCAGGAATCTTCCCAGAGTGGGCCGCCTGGCCAAAATGAACAATCGAGGAAGAAGGGCCTTAGCCAGGGAGGTAACCAAGCACCCTATGGTCTCTCTTAAAAAGCTCCAGTGTTTCTCTCTGGAGGGAGGAGAACCTTCCAGCAGTACAACCATCTCTGCAGCACTCCACCAATCAGGCCTGTATGGTAGAGTGGTCAGACAGAAGCCACTACTCAGTAAAAGGAAAATGGCAGCCCACCCGGAGTTTGCCAAAAGGCACCTGAGGGACTCTCAGACCATGAGAAACAAAACTCTCTGGTCTGATGAAACAAAGATTGAACTCTTTGGCCTGAATGCCAAGCGTCAAGTGTGGAGGAAACCAGGTACCGTTCACCACCTCACCAATACCATCAGTGAAGCGTGGTGGTGGCAGCATCATGCGGTGGGGATGTTTTTCAGTGGCAGGAACTGGGAGACTAGTCAGGATTGAAAGAAAGATGAATGCAGCAATGTACAGAGACATCCTTGATGAAAACCTGTCTCAGAGCATGCTGGACCATGCTGGACTGGGTCGATGGTTCATCTTTCAACAGTATTACGACCCTAAGCACACAGCCCACATAACAAAGGAGTGGCTATGGGCCAACTCTCTGAATGTCCTGGAGTGGCCCAGCCAGAGCCCAGACTTGAACCTGATTGAACATTTCTGGAGCGATCTGAAAATGGCTGTGCACCAACGCTCCCCATCCAACCTGATGGAGCTTGAGAGGTACTTCAAAGAAGAATGGGAGAAATTGCCCAAAAATAAGTGTGCCAAGCTTGTAGCATCATATTCAAAACAACTTGAGGCTGTAATTGGTGCTAAAGGTGCTTCAACAAAGTATTGAGCAAAGACTGTGCATACTTATGTACATGTGTTTTTTTTTAATAAATTGCAAAGATTTCAAAATTAACTTCTTCCACGTTGTCATTACGGGGTATTGTTTGTAGAATATTGAGGAAAAAATTAATTGAATCCATTTTGGAATAAGGCTGTAACATAACAAAATGTGACAAAATCTAAGCACTATGAATACTTTCTGGATGCACTGTAAAATATTTTAAAGCATATAACGCCTATGAACTAGGCAGTAAGATGCTTGCAAATACAATAAGAGGGAACAATAAGAGGGACTAGTGTTGTACATACGGATGAGATTTTCCAGATCTTTCCAAGATTACTATACTTCTTTATACAACATTAAACCATTATTCAACTGTGTCACTTGAACAACGACAGCAGTTAATTAAAAATTATTTGGTAGAGGTCAGCTTCCTGAAGTTATGCAGATGTGAGAAGCTTAGAAAAGACAATCATAGCCGAAAAATTTGGGGAGGTATTCTCTTCCTCTTTAAATTTCCTCTTCCTCTTTAAAAGTCTAGGCCCAGAAGGCCTTACTTACATCTATTATAAAAGATTTAGGACAATCTTATTAGGCCCTATGGTTGAGTATTTTAATTTTATCAGAGCTGACTCCCCATTACCTAATGAAGTATTATTATCTAGCATTACTGTTATTCCTAAACCAGGGAAAGATCACACATTATGTCAAAATTATAGACATTTCTTTACTTAACTGTGATACAAATTTTTTTTCTAAAATTGTGGCTCGAAAATTACAGTCTGTTATCCTCTTTCTGGTCCACTCTGATCAAACAGGGTTTATCCTGGGTGGGGAGGCAAGAGATAACACCATGCAGGCCATCAATACCGCCTGTTGGGCCACTCATCAGTTAACCTCCCTGCCCTCTTTAATCCTCTCTACGGATGTGAAAAGGCCTTTGACAGGGAGGACTGGACTTATATTGAAGAACTATTGCGGTTCCTGGGATTAGGTAACTGTATGGGGGGATGAGTAAGTTATATCAGAAACCAGAAGTTAGAATACGGTTAACTGAACTTTTTCTGGCAGGTTTCCAATTAGAAAAGGGATGAGACTGGGATGCCCCCTGTCACTTTTCTTGTTTGCTTTAGTGTTGGAACCCTTACTCTGTTAGGGTAAAGTTAGGCACAATTTGGATATAAAAAACATCAAAAGGACTGAAAATAACCTTTCAGCATATGATATTCTCTTTTATATAATAGACCCCTTATATCACTCCCTATTTAATGACAGAACTGAATGAGCACGGAAAGTTATCTAATTTCAAAATAAATTATAATAAATTTGAAATTCTTGAGATTAACCTTCATACAGATATCCAACAACAATTGCAGGCATCCTTCCCATGTGTATAGGTAAAACAGTCTGTGCGCTATTTAGGCATATCCATCTCCACAGATCAGAAAAAAATATACTTAGAAAACTATGAGCATCTGCTGAAAGCCTTACAAATAGGTCTGCTTAGGTGGTGATGGAGTGCTCTTACATGGTTTGGGAGGACAAACATTCTAAAAATGAATGTCCTCCTCCAAATTTTATATTTTTATCATAAAGTCCCATCTATCAGCAACATTATTTCTTTAGATGCATGCGTAAGATGTTTATAGACTCTGTATGGTTATAAGAAAAAAACAAGAATATCTTTTTTTTCCTAATGATGTGAAAATCGAAAAGTAGAGGGGTTTGGGACTACCGGATCTTCACTTATATTACAAAGCTACTAGTGAGGATCCTAAATAGAAATTCTCATGGCTGAATGCAATTTTATCTCGAGCCCCTTGGGTACCGACAGTGCATAGGGGTTTGTTGAATGGGTCCTCTCCACTATCAATAGCCACATTGAAAGTCGGGACATACAGTATTAAATAGAATTGTGAAAATTGACTCCTGAAGTGTCCCCGCTTGGACGTTAGGAGGATTTCCCTGGTTTGCCCTGGGAGAGGATATATCTGTTTTTGGTACCTGGGGCGAGTGCACGGTTATAAGTCGTGGTGCACTTGCTCCGGGAAGCAACCTAATTACTCTCCTTGACCTACATCAGCAGTTTGGCTCCATCCAAATGGATTTCCGAAGACATCTTCAGCTTTCACATTTCTTGAAATCTCTTGATACTCCCCCTTGATCAATAAACTCCTTAACAACATGGGAAAATATGTATACCAATAAACCTAAAGACTCACATCTTTTGTCAAAATTATATAAATATCACTTATTGTTATACCCACCCGAGGAACTGCCCTTCTGGAATGAGTTGGAGAGAGAATTAGAACAAGAAGTCCCACTCAGTAATTATTTACAAATCTTTACTCCCACTGCATCTAGTAGTACAAAAATGTAAGAACTTGGTTATACATTTCTTTCCAGATGGTACAGAAACCCAGTTAAATTAGCACATATGACTCTGGGGATCTCCCTAAATTGCTGGAGAGGCTGTACCCAAGTCTCACAGATATAATTGAGGAGAATGTATAAGGTTGTTAAACTTCGCTAATGCTGGTTTATACTCCGCCAAGGAGGTAATTGTTCTTATGGGCTGAAACAGTTATCTTGTATATCCCCACAACTGGCAAAACGTTTATCAGTAGTGCACAGGATTTAGAATTATGTATTAACTTGAATGTATAGTGACAATTAATTTCCCCTTTTTTTCTTTTGCATTTTTTTTCTCTTTCTGTAAAAAAATAAAAATATAAAATGCAACATCAACCATTTTCTTCTCCTGGGCTTCTGCTTTATAAAAAGTATATCATATTTGAGGGTTCGAAGTATTTTTCTAAAATAAAAAAATGCAGATTTTTCCATGCATTAGAGAAATGTCAGAACTGGCCGGACTCGAGGTAGTGAAATATAGTTCACTTTTATGAGATTATTATTATACAGGATTTATATAGCACCAACAGCTTGCTCAGCGCTTTACAATATAACGGGAGACAATACAGCAGCAATACAGTTCAATACAAGGGTTAGGAGGGCCCTGCTCCTTGGAGCTTACAATCTAGGAGGGAATATTATGATTATTTATGAGTTTTTTAAGGGAACGTTTGTGTCCATAGATAATATGCATTCATTTAAAAAATTCCATTGGTGTTTAGTCAAATAATTAATTGGATAAGCATATAATTATATAGACGCTGCAAAAATGCACGATTTTATTGAATTTATAGCTATAATATTTTTTGTTCCTCTGTTAATTTTTAATACTATCAATATTATTATTTCTTTTACAAAAAGTTTTATTATAGAATAGATAACAGCAGAGAATCAGTCAAAAACAGATGCATTGACCGACAGGAATAAAACATACAAGGTTTTCGATGAATAATACAGAATATGTGCTGATGGAAAGAGAAGAAAATAAACTGCGTACACAATTGCCATATATAAAAAAAACAAAACAAAAAAGTTGCAAAAATGGTAGACATTTAGCAACCAATGACATTAAATTATAAGGAAAAGTTGTCACTATATCAGCATACAGAAGGTGGGGAAGATAGGAGATGGAGCCTCACTGAATGCAAATAGATACTCCACATGCAGGGCTCTTGATGGAGTCGAGCATATGGATATAGTATTGCTGGTACGGCACTCAAAGCAGAAATCACAATCAGCACAAGTAGCATAAAAACAGACTAAACAGAAGGAAAGAGAGGAACGAAGAGAAAGGAGACAAAAAAAACAAAAACAAAGAAAAGGGCTCCAGGGGGACCACAACAGAAAAAAAATAAAAATAAACTGATATGTAAATTTTATATCGACAAAAGAGACTGGTCGAATCTCGAGGGTTGGGCTATATCAAGCCAGGGACGCCATGTCTGTAGAAATTTTGTGTGGGTGTCTAACAGTATAGCTGTCAGCTTTTTGTTAACCATTATAAAGTTCATCTGGTTTTTGACAGCCTCGAAGCTGAGGAGGGGAGTCTTCCAATCAATATTATTATTTCATATCATTATTAGCTTCTGATTATATCCAACTATTATTGTCATTCCTATTATTATTTATATTTATACTATTATTATCAATAATTAGAAAAAAGGTATAATATAGTACCACATGAAATTTGCCATCACATCCTAAATTAATTTACCAAAAAGTAGTGGGTGTCTGTAACCTCTTAAAAATAAAATCTCTGCATATGTTCGGAAGAGGCTTCTGATAATGTATGACCACTATGAGGGTCACAAGAATTATTGTTGTTGTTGTTATTATTTTTATTTATACTATTATTTTTATCATTTTCATTTTATAATTTTTTTCTTTTTATACATTTTTTCTATAGTTTTATATGCATTAGATTGTCATCGAATTTCTCGACATATGAGCTTATAATGCAACTTTTTATCATATGCATTTCATCTTACATTGTCTTCTGACAAATGTTTATGTATAGTATATGTTGCATCCTTCAGTCCAGGAGAAAGAGAACTGGTGATGCCTTTGATACTCCTGTGACCAGGGGCGGACTGACCATTCGAGCACTCGGGCACTGCCCGAGGGCCCGGGGTCAGTAGGGGGCCCCATGAAATGCCACTGGTACCTTTTATAGGCTTTTTTGGGTGTGCTTTGAGTGTGGGCAAGGACACAGGGGCCCCATGATCCCCTATTGCCCGGGGGCCCCATGAGTTGTCAGTCCGCCCCCGCCTGTGACTCTCCCGTTTGCAAATTAAAATCAGCTGGATCTATTAAAACTAATTGGCACTCTCACTTTGTGACCATATTTTTTCCATCACTGCTACAAAAAACCTCTGTTGGGTTCACCTGTTTTACAGACTGCTACTCTCACTGCATTCCTGCATATTATTTTTTACTCCAGTGTCCAGCGCTCCACTAATACTTCAATTTCTGCTCTTAAGACAAGCTTTTGTTCCCCACGTTTAGTGGATTATTTGACTAAGGGGACCTGACATAAGGAACACAGAAGTTCCTGAATATATTGCTTATACAGAAATGATAGCAGGAATTTCCTAATAACATTTTGTTATTAATTCAAATTGCTATGTACAGCTAATTGGGCCAACGTACCCATTTAGAGCTGAAATCTAGGTAGATAATGCTTAGGAGGGAGTAGAAATGTTCTGACTCCACAAGAGATGTGTAATTTGGTCATAAATCCATTCTCCTTGGCCACAAATGGTCTTCTAGTGTCCTTCACTAATGCTTTGGTAGGGATGACCCATTATTTGTGGTAGCCCCCTCTTGAAGCACCCACCTTGTGATGAAGGATTTATACACTGGTATATAAATAATACAGAGGGGGGGGGGGCAACACAATAACAACCCACCAATCATACAGATTAATATTATTGGTGTCCCAAACTGGTATCTCTTGGGAGCAAGGTTTTGCTATAGTTTGTTAAAATATAAATAAATAAAATAGCAATTACACTGCTCCAATAACAGTGCAGTATCAACGTTGAACATTGAAGTTTTGGCTCTTTCCCTAAAGCCATACAATATCTGACATGGAACTGAAACACAATGCTTTCTGCTTGTAGGATGCTGTCAGCTTAAAAAGTGGTGTACACTGCTGCTGATCGCAGAACAAAGGCTTAATAAACAGCCTATAAAGCCAAATAATGATGAAATGCAGTGTTCAGTGATGTGCAATAGTGACACGTAGGACACTTTCATAATGTTACAGAGGTTTCTTAATATTTATATCACATTGAAATACAGCTGTTCTAAGATTACATTCACTATGTCAACTACAAGCAAAAACCATCTTTGTGTAAACTCTGTCTTTTAAAATAAGCACTGCCTAATGTATTTATTTTGTATAATCCTTCTCAATACAAGGCATAAAGGCTGCCATTAAACCAGTGCCTTAGTGCTCTCTGCTGGTAATGAAATATAAAGGACTTCAACAAACACATTCTCTGAAGGCTCTTGAGATGAGTGGAATCTATGCTAGCTATACACCATCATTAGGCTTGATAAGGCAGTGCAAAGTGCAATAATACCACACAATGTGTACTAATCCTTTGCCTTCAATCAGATTTATTCTGTTAAGAGGAAACTATAGTTTTACTACATTTTAAACACCATGCAAGCCTGTATAAGAAACAAATATGATACCAATATGATATGGTAATTAGAAAAAAAAAGAAAAGGTATAATCTAGTGCCACGTGAAACTTGCAATCACAGCCTAAATTAATTTACCAAAAAGTAGTGGGTGCTTGTAACCCCCAAAAATAAAATCTCCACATATGTTGAGGAGATGCTTCTGATAATGTACGACCACTATGAGGGTCAGAAGAAGCCATTCTGATCACAAAACTAATAAGAGGGTTAACAGCTTCCTGTGGCATAATAGAGGAGACGACATGGGTGCCAGAAGCCTTCGGGGCCCAAAGGAATTGGTTCAATGAAATAAGAATGTAGTAAATCCACATTCAGTTTTTTTGCTGTCTCTGTTCCATTAAAATATTTCCCTTTACTTGCATCCCAGGAAATCTTTACCAAAATCTAAGTTAGACAGTCATCACCATGCAGCAACAGGTGTCTCCATTTGAAAGGTTTCCCTTGTCCTCTGTTATGCTGACAACTGTAAACATTTCTATCATTTTCTATTCACCTTACAAGATTCCCCAGGACAACCTGACAGGGGTTTCAATATGTTTATCCAAAACTAAAAAAGTGTTGGCTTTAGATATACTTTTAGAAGTCCATTTATAAATATTTTCATCCAATGTTCACACGCCCCGCAGTGTCTGCATACAAATCTGTGCACCCACTCCTGCCCCAATGTCAAATTTTGACACGTAAATTTTGTCTGTGCAGCCATTGCATCTACATCCACTGCAATGGCCTGCCTGCATGCAGCTCCAAAGCCGATTTACATGCAGCAGACAGCAACTCAGATCAAAGGATGGGTCTGATTGCTGAACGAGCTGTAAAACATTTAGAGATTCAGCAAAAGGATTTTAAAATACCATTGAAATATAATAAAAAGAAAGGAAATGATGTGGAAAAAATACAAAAAGATATTGCAAAACAGAAAACAGCAATAGTGAAATAAGCAGTATTATAAGTGAAAGCACTGCAAAATTCTCCTGGTCTTTTGGTTCCATTAGTAACTCCAATTGCAGTCACTTGAATGACTCTTTCCTTCATAGTTGTGATGGAGACCAGAGCTGGAGCTGCCAACAGCAGCAGTTTTTTTGTTGACCCTCTAAAGCAGGGTTGTCAAACTGCAGCCCTCCAGCTGTTGTGGAACTACAAGTCTTATGAGGCATTGCAAGGCTGACAGTTACAAGCATGACTCCCAAAGGCAGAGGCATGATAGAATGGGGTAGTTTTGCAACAGCTGGAGAGCCGCAGTTTGATATCCCTGCTCTAGAAGGTGCTGCTAGGCCAACTCCCACCAAATGAACAGAGATGTGGGGTGTAATGTAGAAATGCTGAAGTGTTTATTATTAGCAATCACTTCCTTGATGCCAATTATGGAAGCTTTATCTATATTTATTGATGACAAGGATTTACAATTTGGCAACCAACATATCACACAGAATGAAATTACAATTTGACAGAGACCAAACATAGCACACATCCCATGTATATTTTGCCTAGATGATTAGTATTGACCTTCTGTTTCTCATAATATAGGCATGCTTGGTATCCACTTGATTGGCATCTTCTCATACATCAGTGTAATTGCATGCGATAAATGTAGCTCCATAGTAGCACTAAATATGGATTATGAATAGATTCCGGTTCTGGTAGTAAAAAAAATCAGATCAGGATATAAATTTGCTTTAAACCATTCTTTAGACTATTTTATGATTATTTACAATAGGGCTGTGTCAAGAGTTTTACAACAGCCATTATAAGGCTCTGGCCTGCTAATGGAGTTTAATGACACTGGATCTGTGTCCTCTCAAAAATGCTGTAACTGGAAATTTGTAATGAGATTTATGATGGCTCTGCTTGATGTAATTTGTTCAATCTGTTCTGCACTTTTTAAAATTGATGTTTTGCTATCACAGACCTAAGATCTGAATATGATTAATTTGTTGTGTCTTGACTTGAGAATTTTGAAGAAATGAGGGTGGCACTGTTGAGCATGACTCCCCATTCTCTCCACTTAGTTTGTAGTTAATCAGACTTCATTATTGACACAGAGGAATTTTAGTAGGGGAAATTTTCACTTGGGGTAAAGGGAAAAATGTTTGCATGGGAGAGATTTTTGCAGTGGCAATTTATTTTAATTTTTTTGCTTTTGGGGTGTTGTTTGAGGGAATTATGGGTTGTTTTTGGTTGGGGTTTTGCTTGGTGTGGGAGAGGGGAATTTTTAATGGAAAAGATTTTGCTTAGGAGTGAGAGAGTTAGATTTTTGCTTAGTAGGATTGCTTGAGGAAAGGAAAGTTTGCCTAGAAAAGGAGTTTTGCTTGATAAGGGGAGTTTTTTTATGTGAGATTTTTTTACTTGGATAGGTATATTTTGTTTTTTGGGGGAGGGATGTTGATTGAGGAAAGGGTGTTACATTTGGTGGGGATTTGTAATAGGGAGATTTTTGCTTGGGGGGGAGATTTTTGCTATGGGAGGGAATTTTTTCTAGGGAGGATTTTGTACATTCTTTAATTTAGCTTCATTCTTTAATAACAATTTCTCCCTGCCCTCTTCATATCTTAAATGGGGAACAAGATCCAAAACATTAAAAAGAAGTTATGAAGTTGTATGTCTCTCCTGCACAAATAATGTGCAACAGCCTGATCGTGAAATGATTAGGTATAGTTTACTAAATTATAAAAAAAACAACACAAGGGGTCAATGATAGAATTTCCTCTCATGCCAGCTATATGTAATCCACTGATGGGCTGATTGGGCTAGCGTGGTGTGTACACTAGTTGATGTTGAAATAGTAGCACCATCAAGTCTGAGTCCAAAAAAGGTGTGGAGACATCAGGTGGGTGAAGGCCGTATCATATTTTTGTTTGTTGTAGTTCCCTATCAGATCTACTCTGACAGCTGGTGGATGGTTATTAATATTTGTATGGCACAATTTAAATAGCTCCAGCGATTTTTATCAGTTTTCTATCAGGTCTGCTATGAAAATCATTTTTTCAAGACAAGACCTCAAGTGGTTTAAAGTAGAGCTGATGGTTTATATTTCTAATACAGCATTTAGGTATCTATCACATAAATTTTTGGATGTGGTATTTTAGTCCTTCTTACATAGGTTTTTTACAGTGGATGTTGCAAAGAATTACTTCATAATATTTGGTGTTTAACAGCTTTTATTACATTGGTGAATACTTAAAAAGGCAGATACATTTCTGCCCAAGAGGGCCTATATAGTTTCGACACTGATGTCACTTATCACGCCTATCAAATCTAAAGCCAGCAGTGTGGGAATAGGAACTTTTTTCTGGTGAGAAACACACTGACACAGTTAAAGCTTTGGTCAGTGTCATTACTGGGCTAGGACCTCTTTGAATGGTTATACTTGGTTACTTTGAGTCACCACTAATACACTACCACTCCATCCCCCACAGCCATTTCCTCCTGTACCACTATCCCCTCCCTCCTAGATTGAAAGCTCCAAGGAGCAGGGCCCTCGAACCCCTCGTGTATTGTATTGTTGCTGTATTGTCTCATGTACTGTCTCCCACTATAATGTACAGCGCTGAGCAAACTTTTTGGCACTATATAAATACTGTATAATAATAATAATAATATAATAATCTATTTTGTGGAGGCCCACATACATCTCTCAGGGTACGTTAGGAGATTTATCACATGTTTTCCTTGGGAGGATACAGTGGGGCAAAAAAGTATTTAGTCAGCCACCAATTGTGCAAGTTCTCCCACTTAAAAAGATGAGAGAGGCCTGTAATTGGCATCACAGGTAGACCTCAACTATGAGAGACAAAATGAGAAAAAAAATCCAGACAATCACATTGGCTGATTTGGAAAGAATTTATTTGCAAATTATGGTGGAAAATAAGTATTTGGTCAATATCAAAAGTTCATATCAATACTTTGTTATATGTCCTTTGTTGGCAATGACAGAGGTCAAACATTTCCTGTAAGTCTTCACAAGGTTGGCACACACTGTTGCTGTTATGTTGGCCCATTCCTCCATGCAGATCTCCTCTAGAGCAGTGATGTTTTGGGGCTGTCGCTGGGCGACACGGACTTTCAACTCCCTCCAAACGTTTTCTATGGGGTTGAGATCTGGAGACTGGCTAGGCCACTCCAGGACCTTGAAATGCTTCTTACGAAGCCACTCCTTCATTGCCCGGGCGGTATATTTGGGAACATTGTCATGTTGGAAGACCCAGCCACGTTTCATCTTCAATGCCCTTGCTGATGGAAGGAGGTTTGCACTCAAAATCTCACGATACATGGCCCTATTCATTCTGTCCTGTACATGGATCAGTCGTCCTGGTCCCTTTGCGGAGAAACAGCTCCAGAGCATGTTGTTGCCACACCCATGCTTCACAGTAGGTATGGTATTCTTTGGTTGCAACTCAGCATTCTCTCTCCTCCAAACACGACGAGTTGTGTTTCTACCAAACAGTTCTATTTTGGTTTCATCTGACCATATGACATTCTCCCAATCCTCTTCTGGATCATCCAAATGCTCTCTAGAAAACTTCAGACGGGCCTGGACATGTACTGGCTTAAGCAGGGGGACACGTCTGGCACTGCAGGATCTGAGTCCCTGGCGGCGTAGTGTGTTACTGATGGTAGCCTTTGTTACGTTGGTCCCAGCTCTCTGCAGGTCATTCACTAGGTCCCCCCGTGTGGTCCTAGGATTTTTGCTCACCGTTCTTGTAATCATTTTGACCCCATGGGGTGAGAACTTGCGTGGAGCCCCAGATCGAAGGAGATTGTCAGTGGTCTTGTATATCTTCCATTTTCTAATTATTGCTCCCACAGTTGATTTGTTCACACCAAGCTGCTTGCCTATTGCAGATTCAGTCTTCCCAGCCTGGTGCAGGTCTACAATTTTGTTTCTGGTGTCCTTCGACAGCTCTTTGGTCTTCACCATAGTGGAGTTTGGAGTGTGACTGTTTGAGGTTGTAAACAGGTGTCTTTTATACTGATAACAAGTTCAAACAGGTGCCATTGATACAGGTAATGAGTGCAGGACAGAGGAGCCTCTTAAAGAAGAAGGTACAGGTCTGTGAGAGCCAGAAATCTTGCTTGTTTGTAGGTAACCAAATACTTATTTTCCACCATAATTTGCAAATAAATTCTTTCCAAATCAGCCAATGTGATTGTCTGGATTTTTTTTTCTCATTTTGTCTCTCATAGTTGAGGTCTACCTATGATGCCAATTACAGGCCTCTCTCATCTTTTTAAGTGGGAGAACTTGCACAATTGGTGGCTGACTAAATACTTTTTTTGCCCCACTGTATATACAGGGGTAGGATTCATACTAGCTTTCATACCTATGCATTTATGTATATTTTTCTTTAAAGGTTCATATTTGTACCGGTAAGGTTTACCAGGCTGATGCCCCCAGTGTTCCTTGTTGGGGCAAGTGGGTTCCCCATGTGTCTAACATCCTTTGGTAGATAATGTTATACTGTACCATATATGGTATATTTGACACCCTCTGATGTGGACACACTACAATATCGCACTGTGTTCTTATGCATTATTTACATGCATTGTAAAGCAACAAGCAAAATGTGTTGAGAGAGAACTCATCCATAGTTAACATTTCTTCATACAGTATGTGTTATATATATTGATGTTTTGAGTATTCTATGTTTTGATGCTCTGGGTGGTTTTAAGACACTGGGGTTGATTTACTTAAGGCAAATAGGCTGTGCACTGCAAAGTACTTGTTTTATATCTCAGAGGAAGCTCTGAAATGAGGTGAAACTCTGCTGATTTCTTTCATTCAATAATGTGCAAGAAGCAAAAATATAGTTTTTTTATTTTTCTTGCATGTTCCCCTCAGATCTAGAGCAACTGCACTTTTAGTGCACTTCCTAGTGCATTTGCAGTGCACAGCCTATTTGTCTTTAGTAAATCAACCCCATTGTGTCCTCCTATTTGAGCGATATATACTGTACTATGGATGGGTCAATGGGAAGTGCTCGGGGGATGTAATATGTTTTTATACACATGATTTTTAAACATTTTTATGTTGGTTATATATCAATTAAAAAAAATATTTTAGAGTGGTTTATGCATATCTTTTTAAAAGGCATACACTTATAAAATCCTGCTTATTTCTTTTTGGACACACAGACTTTAATTCACCTTAAATATGTATCTTTATGCCAACAGATTTTTATCAAATAATCAAACTGATATCTCTGAGTCACTGAAAGATGGCAATAATTTATTTACAATAACTGTGATATATCTACCCTTTTTCCTGCATAGATAATGCCATGACCTTAACAAGCACAAGAATGTTTGTGGTGGAAGGCACAATATAACTTGCAGTCTACCTTAACATCATGTTGTTTGCTGAAGTTTAGATGCAAAAGCAATATCAACAGCTGTTCAAAGATCTCTGTTGGATATGCAGCTTTCCACAGCCAAATTGCCAGAGCTCCCACTAAGGAAAAAGCTATTTATTTTATGCAGCCATCTGGGCTGTGCACAGTAAGTTGGTTACTTCACAGTTTTTTTTTTAGTATTCTTTATCATTTTATATAAAATATGCATACTAAAAATGCTGATTTCACGTCTATGGATTTGGATTGCTTTGTAGTCTTTCTGTATCATTTTTATATTTGTATTTGGAAAGTTTTAATTGTTACACGTTGTATGTAAACCATCTCAGAGGAGCAATATTGTGAATCTATGGCACTTACATTTAGGTGAAACAAGCCATCTTACACTCCCCGGGACCCATATGGAGCTGTCTAAAGATATCTCTTTTTGTGTGGCAATTTCAATCTGTAGTCTATTCTGAGCAAAATTGAAGTAATAATGAGAAGTACTCGTGGAGGATATTGTGTAAGTACAACCCTTTAAACACCAGGAAAAGTATTATTATGTGGCATTAAAGAAAAGATTTCATGCTAGAGTAATCAAGATTTTTTGTTTAAAAGGTTGCTTGAAAAAAATTAATGAAGAACACATTGGTTTGTGCTATCTGTATCTAAAACTTCCATAAAACATAAACCTATTATATGCTTAGAAAAAGAAAAACATTAAACATTCTTCTGAGCCAACTTTACGACTCTGACATTCACATAATGCAAGAATTGGATGTTGTGTTTCCATATGTAGTCATGCCTACTTCCAATCAGGTCTGAACCATAAAAAAAACCCAAATCTGCTCGCTCCCAAGATGCAAATGGAACTTATGAACTTATGTTGTTCTGTTCTATGTTGAATGCTGTCAGCATCTAGAATTTGGTCTGCATTTTCCTTAAATCATATTTTTGTGATAGTTGTCAGCTATATAACTGTTTACAGTGTGCTCTATCTCCACTCTTCTTCTTGGTAGTGTAGTGGTGAGAAGAAAAGTAACATTGGATGGTGCATGATGGAAGTAGATTTCAAATAGCTAAGGGTAAAGACAGTACATGTTTATTCTTCAAGCTTTTCGGGATGAAACTGTAAATGTGCTTTAAAATGGAGACTATCACCAGGGGGAGGGGCATGCCATGTCAGAGTAGCCATCAAACAATTCAGATCATAAAATTACTACATTTACAGTATTTCATGAAAGCCATCATTTCTGATTCTCCACTAGAAAAAAGAAAACAAAACTTTAGTAGGGTATTTTCAATACAATTTTTAATCTCCAGTGTGCTTGGAGTTTACATCTCTCTTTAGTAAAGTAATATTTTTCTTCCTTTTGTTGGGACTAGATGTATAGTTTGAAATGTTATACGCTGTAAATCATAGACATAGACATCTTAAAATGGGGACCACTCACTAAAGGAAAATAGGCTGTTCAGTTTGCAAGATAATTAGCCCCAGAGTTTAGTGAATGTGTAAAAAATGTTTTATTGTGCAAAGAGTATCCCATCACGTGAAAAGAAAATACAAAAAATGCATTTTTGCTTGCACATGATTTAAGTCAGCAGAGCTTCATCTTGTTCACTAAGCTCTGGGTAAAATTTTCTTGCAAGGTGCAATTCCCCTTTGCATTTAGTAAATCAACCCCAGTGCATCCTTATTAAAGCCATTATTATTGTGTACAAGGTAGTATCAAAAGGTTTCAAGACTAGTTTTGTCAACAGATGGCAGCACAAGTCTGCACGCACATTCACAGGGAACACTGACCTTCATGAGTCAGTGTGCCAAAAGACATCGTCCTGTGTAAATCGGTAGCTGTGCAACTGGTGCTATTCTGACCACGTGCGTTATCACATCTGTTATTTCATCTTGGACAGCAAGTTAGAACAAATGTGAAATTCTGTGTGAAATCTGTAATGCCAAATTTCGTAATGATCCTCGACATGAAGAATGGGTTGTCTGCAGCATGCTGACGGAGTTCTTGGCAGACTTCAACAAGGTGTTGCTTCTGCTGCTGGGTCAGCAGCCTGGGGATGAACTTGGCAGCAACACGGAACATGTTCAAATTACACATGAGGATTGCCTGGACTGTTCCGTATAACACACTGACAGTTGCAGCAATTTTGTGAATTGTTCTCCGGCATTCATTATGCATAAGTTGCTAAATGGCTTTAACATTTTCATTGGTTAAGCTCGTTGAAGGTTTTCCTGATCTCTCATTGGGTTCCAGTAATGTTCTTCCATTCTTGAAGAATGCATGTCACTCAAAACACCTTGAACGACTCATTGTAGTATCACCATAAACTTGCCAAATCATGTCAAACATCTCTGTGGCATATTTGCCCAGATTCACGCAGAATTTCATGTTTGCTCTTTGTTTTAACTTACTGTCCATAATAAAATAGGTGAGACGTGTTAACGCACGTGGACATAATAGCGCCAGCAGCACAGCTCCCGATGAACACAGGATGATGTCTTTTGGCACACTGACTTATGAAGGTTGATGCTCCCTGTGACTGTATATGCAACCTTGTGCTGCCATCTGTTGGTGTGTTACAAAACTCTAAACTTTTTGATACCACATTGTAAGTAGTGTGCCAAACTCTGTAAATTACGAGAAAGCTGTGAACAGCACTCCGCACACTCAGAGGAGTCCCAAAGCAAACAAGGGAGTTCCATCTAAGTTTAAAATTTCAGGTTAGTCTAAAGTAAAACCAGACTGTTATAAATATTTATAAATACATAGACAAATATCTCTTTATAAATACTGAGGTATTAAAAAATAGAATCAGCTATCATGTCAGTGTCATACTCTGTTCTAAAAATAGTTTAAGTAGCATAGAAAGTAAAAATGATTAATTTACAGGTTCCATCCAAAGAAAATGTACATTTACACCTTTGAATGCTTACAGGGAACACCTGGAGATCATGGATGAGCTCAGGTGTGTTTGGACATGAGCCCGAACCAGGGGCGGACTGACCATTTGGAAACTCGGGCACTGCCCGAGGGCCCGGGGTCAGTAGGGGGCCCCATGAGATGCCCCTGTTACCTTTTTCATAGGCTTTTTTGAGTTTGGGCAAGGACACAGGGGCCCCATGATCCCCTATTGCCCGGGGGCCCCATAAGTTATCAGTCCACCCCTGGCCCGAACCCACCTGACCTAACCCACCAGTAAGCTGTTAAAGCCGACATCTAATCACAGGCGGTGGAGGAATTCCCCAATCTATATCTGTACTTAAACACAACCCCTGAAAACATGTGGCTGTGGGGCAGGGAATGCCTCTGCTGCCTATGATTGGCTGTTTGCTTTGACAGCTTCCTGGAAAGAAAGCTCAGGCTGGTTCAGACTTGTATCCAAATACACCTAGAATATCACCTACTACTGATTAGTTTAGCTTCATCAATGTATTGTTGTAATGTACCTGTAAAGACCACTCTCTTTTGTCTGTAATTTGGTGATCTTGGAACAAACCTACTGGCAATGGGGGAACACCCTTTCAAGGTTACATTCTTCCTTTCATATACAGGAGGCCTGATGCAGCGAACATTGCCAGAACTAAGAATGTTCTCACAGCTAATAATCAGATTTAGTTCTGTCTTGAAATTCTGAATGACTGGAAAGTAGAGGTGCTGTCATATACCTGATTACAGAGCCTGGCATGAAGAGGAAGGCCTCTCTTACAACTCCGGCTTAAGAACCACTGAGAGTGAGACAGTGGCTGTGAGAGCATGGTGAAGTCCAAGTGTCTGTAGTAAGTCCAGTAGTCTGTGCAGGTAGTTCTCTGCCGGGAGTGAGCCAGGTGACAGAGGCAGCTGACAGCAGATAGTTGCAGCAGACCCATAGCTGGCTGGTAGCAGGCTGGCAGGTGCATGGTTGGCTGAAGACAGAGTGCATGTGCTTGAGCCAGTGGACAAGAACCAGGCAAGAGCGTACTGCTCAGGAGGGATTCTGGAAGACTGGATGACAGGATGCAGGGTCAAGCATGCCGGGTCATAAGTAGACAGTCAGATCAGGCATAAAGACAGGCAGAAGAATAGTTAGGTCACAAGTCAAGGTCAGCAACGGTGAGGCAGATCAGGCAAAGATAGGAGGCAAGATCAAATTCTAGGAACAAGCCAAGCTCATGGCAGGAACAGAAGTCACGAACAGGCAACAGAGTGCATGGGAACGTTGTAGGTCTAACAGCAATGAGCCAATACAGCAGCCGTGTTCAAATAGCCCATTTGGCACCAGCATTAGCGTTAGGCATGAGCCCAGGCAGGTGAGTGCACGTACATATGCACACACCTGCGCACATCTGTCTGGACATTTACATTGCCTGCACTGTGTTCCAGCCTTCCCCGACAGGTGCAAAAGATATAGGAAATATATTTCTACTGCTCTCCTAATAATTCTGTATAGAGGTGCCTACATACATATCACTTGTCTGAAAATTCTCTTTGAGGTGCTTGATGGTTCAGTAACTTGGACTTTAGACAAATGCAGTGCAGAGCTGTAGATGAAATGGCCCTAATGTTGTTGATGCAGTTACACACAGATGGTACGTTTACCAATAAATGGATTTCAGCCTGAGGGAATCATTTGCACTTGGATGGAATAGAGAAAGAAGAATTAAAGAGGTGGGAGTTGTTTTCTGAAAACGTTTTCAGCAGAAACATTGATACTTTACATAACAAGTTCAACCAATGAGGTTACAATTAGGTATTAAAGCTCAAGTTATTTTCTTTAATTGCCAAGATTATTTATCTTGTTTATTGTGTACAGCCTACTAGCTCACTGGCCTGAGATCTTTCTTACTTGGGCTTGTACCCACAAGCACACACACCATTTGTACATGTGCACACTGTAATACTTAGGAATGCTTTTGAAAATAGTTTTTAGCATTTATTCACATACAGTTGGACTTGTTCTGTAATGTTGAGGATGTTTACCTGGATAAAAAAGATGACACTGCCTCCTGGGATATGTGGCATGCGTGAAAGCACTACAGTCATTCCATTCAGGAGTGGGTAGATCTAGCAGCACGTGAATGGGAGGCGGTGCCTGCCTGAACCCAGAAGGGCCAGCAGCCTCCCAATGATGTCCCAGAAGCAGATGGCCCCTGAGTGGCGGCTTTAGATAAGAAGATCTCACCAGGACAACACTGGATCCGTTGGGTGGGTGACTAACTTTACTGTGCAGAACACAGGTAAGCAGGGGAAAACAATAATAGGAGGGTGAACTTCTTCTTTAACCACTTACTGTCCGGTCCATGTACATAAACGGCCAGACAGAAGCAGTGCAGGAGCAGGTGGCTGTTTATAAATGTCCTCCAGCTTCCCTGCCTGTGCACGCTCCTGGGAGCACATGGCACCGCAATCCAGTGCCCGCCGTGTCCGTAGAACACCGAACGCTGTACGGGACCTCTGTGTGAGGTCCAGATCATTTGATCACTGATTGTCCAATCAGTGATCACATGAATAGTAGTAAGCGAGATGTCACTTCTGACATCATTGCTTACTACTAGTGAAATCTGTGAATGATCACAGAGGTCACATGGCTCACAACAGCCTTGTACCATGTGACAAGCTGTGACCAATCACAGCTCTCACAGTATTTCTCAATGGATGCAAGAATGCCACCAGAGAGAAGGAGAAATTATTGCTTTTACAGCCTTTATGGGTGTAAAAGCAATCAGTGTTCTGCTAGGGTGACAGTATGTTAAAAAAACCCATAAAAAATAATATAAAAAAAATGTAAAAACATTTTTTTTAATTATAATTTTTGGTTATAAACTAATTTGGTTTAGTTTTTTTTTTTACTAAAAAGATAGCTGAATACATTTTGGCCAAGATTTATGAAGAAAGATTATTTATTTGCAAAATTTTATAAGAAAAACACTTTTTTTTTCAAAATGTTTGGACTTTTTCATTTATGTAGCAAAAAATAAAAAAATTAAAATCTCAGTGGTGAATAAATACCAGTGATTTTATTTGTCTCAAAAAAATGCTAAACAATTCATATGGGTACAGTGTTGCATGACTGTACCCATATGAATTGCATGAACTGCATGACTGTACCATAACAATATATATTGTTTGTATATCATTAATCTTGAGATCCTCCATTTTCATCTACTGGATCACAATCTTACTTCATGACTGTTGTAAAACAATATGATTACCCTGCTGTCTATTGAATTTAATTACATTATATCTGTTTCTCTAGAACGTGGGCATGAAGTAAACAAGGGATACTCTGAAAACTCTAGTATAACTCTAGTATAACTTCCTATTGTGGCTATGCCAGAAAGACAGATTTTACAACAATACACTATATTTATAACAAGTGCCCTCATAAATACATTATGTACAGTGTATTTTAAGATTTTACAAACAAAAGCAAAACCTAAAAATTTTATTTTTTTCCATCATAGTTTGTGATTCAAATCCTTCCTGCTATCAGTATGCACTGAAACTTCCAATACTTTCAGTACACATTGAAGCATGGTTCTCACTGTTCTTTCACATGACTGTGCATTGTGGTGTGCTCCATTACAAAAATAGATATGCAGCTTTTTTCATGTGTCAATCCATTGTAAATGCAGTATTTACATTTTTCTTTCATTTAGAGCTGAAATTTAATCTGTTTATTGCCTTTTTTGGACCCATGACATCATCAATGCATCACTGTGCTTCTCCATTACATGGAGGAAGATCATGGCTGGTGTGGGGGACATATACATAGCTTCAAAAAACCTTCACCGCACCCAGCCTCTGTTCTCCTCTCAAGAGCCACTGGCCATGATGTAAGCGGTGGGCTAGCTCTTTGGAAGAATTATGCAGATATCAAAATGCCTTGATTTGTGAATGTCAGCCTAGAGGAGTGGGTCTTCCTAGGCTGGCTGCATTTGATGCACGGATCCTGAGCTTCAATGATAGAATCTGAAATCCAATTAATAAAATGGTAGGCCACTAACAGTAGGGCTAGGAAGGAAAGAGATAGACAATGCTGGATGTTCTCCAGGAAATTAAGGGAATTGCTATAGCTCCTAATGCATAATGTGAAAAAGCTCACAGTTTTTTAGATCTCTTTTACTTGTTTTTTTTTCTGGGGTTATCCACAATAATCATATTCTCATGCCCCGTGAATCCAGCATTGTCCTGCTGCGATCTGCTGATCAGCTGCCGCATGCCAGATATTAATTTCAGATGTTGTCAGGTGTTGGCTGTCACTTCCTATTTTTTGCAGCTGACCTCCAATGATGTGCCACCAGGTCCGCCTTCCTCCAGCTGCATGGAAGTTGATGCTTCCTGGAATATTTGATATATATGTTTCAGGGGGCTTCAGGATTGAGGGACATGTCATTCTTGTCTAGGTGAAAATAGTGGCAGAGGGCGGGCTGGAGCATTAAAAAAATCCCATAAAAAAACAAAACAAAAAACCTCAGATTTTTAGATTGTGTAGGGGGAGGGATTGCAGTGATGTAAAGCACCTTGAGTGAAGGTCCACTTTAAGGTAAACATACCTCCCAATTTTTGAACATGACAACAATGGACATTCAGCAGAATGGATGTATGTGGTGTGTTAAGCATGCAGTGGTAAAATACGGGGGAAAAAGGAGACAACATGAATGGGGAGGGGACATGAAGATCCCAGGACTCGGGATGGGACATGGAGATTGAAGGGCTCAGGGGGGACACAGAGACCGCTGGACTGGGGAGGATACACAGAGCCCATAGGACTGGGAAGACAGAGACCACATGATTGAGGGTGGCACAGGGACCACATTACATTCAATCAACACAGAACTTTCAGCCCCCGATCTCAGCACACACACTATAGCAAAATCTGCTTTAAGCTAGTCTTTGTCCTCATCCTGCTACACAGTCATGTGGAAATGAAGTAGATGTCATTGTGACTGCAGCCTGAACCAAGCATCTGATTGGAAATGAGTGATCAGTTAGACTTTGGGGACGGGCTTAGTTTCCAGAAATAAGAAGAGAACGTCCTGCTTTCTGCCATCTGCCAGAACATTGCCAGGGATTAAAGAGAATTGTCTCAGGCTGAAACTCACCAACTTTCCTCCTTTCCAAAGTTTTTCTTGGGCTTCAGCATAGAACAGGATCTGACTCTACCCCCTAAGCAGGAGGTAGTTGCCTACTCCCCTGCATCACACAAGTAAAGAGTAGCCAGTTACAGATGTGGAACCTGTGAGCTTTATGCTTTGAAAAACTCTATCCTGTAATTGTGAGCACCAACATTTATGCGCATAGAACCGCATACAGAGTTTTTTGCAATGCATGTATAGGGGCAAAAATATGCTACAACTGTGGCTCTAAGGCACTACAACTACATCAGTAATGTACTCTGTAGGCCTATATAGCTTAAATACAACCTTGAGCAAGAGCCACAAAATTTCACGGAAGGTTTTAGCTTTCCCTCACTCTAGTGAACAAAGTGAACAAAAGCCTACTTCCTTTCTGGTGAAACTATTGTCCCTGGGATAGTAAAAGGAGGGAACTCTCTCTCTAACAGAGCTCTAGACAGAAGTATAGCATGGCAGGGGTCCTAACCCTTCCCAACACCACACAAGGCTAAAAAAAAAAGTTTTGGCTGGACATAAATTTTAATTCAGTTTCCTTAGCAGGCACTGCTTAAAAGATACATAGGAAAGTATAATGTGGTCACCAGCTTTGCAGCCATATACATTAACTATTGGCACAACATATAATTTTGAACAGTTTAGAACAGAAGAAAAATTGTGAAATGATACAAAAGAGGCATCCTAAAAAAATATATCTCAAAAGTCATGTAGCAGAACTGACAATCCCAATCTGCAAACATGGAGGAAATTGAGCCGGGTATATATCTCACAAAATTAATGTGCTGTATACTTTTTCCTTTTTAGTCATATATTATCTTTTTATGAAAAGACAATTTAGAATTATTACAATGGAAAACAATTCCAGCCGATATACATCATTAACATCCAAGAGCTATTATGAAAAATAGACATGTTCCATCCTTTGGCAGCTTAGCTGCAGGGGCACTGGTTTGAAAGATGACAGCTGACTTTTCAATTGAGATTGCTGTGAAACTTCTGCTTGTACAGGGCACAGATTGCTGAGGTCTCATTCAATTTAGGCAGCATGTTTTGCATTTGCAGTTAAAGCCATTTGCAGAGCCTTGGTAACAGCTTCATTTTTGTATTAAAAAATGTAATGTGGAAGGGCTACGCACGCTGCCTAATCCTGCAATGACATTACAATATTATTGCTGAAAGGGATGACAGAAGGTTAGGTGCAGAACTTGCCACCTTGTTAATAGTAATCCAGAATGTGAAAACTTCAATCTTTCTAGCTAGAAATTAAAGGGAAAGGGTCAGTTAATATTTAAATTTTAGTGTAAAAAATGTTCCAAATGCTTTGCGGTATAATCAACCATACCACCCAAGTTGATATATACGCCCATCATGAAGGGTAAAAAGTGAATGCCCTAAAATGCATATTTCTGAAAATAGGTATTAAAAAATGGGGAAGAAATAGCATACTTGTCAATTGTCAAAGAACAGATCAGAAAACAGAAGGTGGAAAGGCTGCACACTGGAACCCAGCCAGTAGAGAGAGAGGGAAAGATGCAGCTTCAGCCTAAACTCCTCCTGCCTATATTCCTCTGACATGTTTATCCCCACCTACGGGGCTTAATCATAGAGATAACCTAGATGAGCTTGTTTGAATGTTGCCAATCTGTGCTTTGGACTACAACAGGAAGTCTTGCAATGCTTTGGGTGGTGCTCTAAATTTTTGTATATGGGTCAATGTTTTGTCAGGAATGAAAAAGTCCAGTGTTCAATGATTTTAGGAGTGGTTAGCCTCTTCCTAGCATAGTGGACGGTGGTCAGGTCTTTTTAGTTTTCCAATTTAAAATGAAATGAAGATCCTGCTTTGCCCAGAGCTATAATTGAACGATCATAGTTGAAATCTGTGGAGTACTGTATGTGTCTGAAAAATTCCATTTAGTTGTTAATTTGGATAACACCACCAAAGAACAGTATGTCTTCTTTTACACTCTAGGCCAGGGCTCTCCAAAATTTCTAAACAAAGAGCCAGTTGACTATCCTTCAGACCTAAGGATGGCTGGACTATTGGGAATAGAAAAGGTCATGACTTCTGTGGAATAAACAATGCCCCATCTTTGGTGTAAGTGGGAGGAATAGTGCCCCATCGTTGGTGCCATTGGGCTTTATTGTTGGTGTCTTTGAGAGGAATTGTGCCCCATTTTGGTGTCATTGGAAGGGATTGTGACCCATCATTGGGAGTTATTCTGCTTCTTCATTGGTGTCAGTGGGGGGAATTATGCCACATTGTTGCCATCAATAGAGAAAAATAGTGCCCCAAGGGCTGGATAAAAGTGAGCAAAGGGGCTTCATCTGGTCCCTTGGCTGTCATTTGGAGACCACTGTTCTATGCTATCACCATTTTGCTCCATATGTACTAAATGTAATAACAATCTTATATACAAATGACTGTGCCCCAAGGACTACACCTACCATGAGGCGAGAATTTTATTTCAGGCTACACTCCCTAGTGGTGGAATGGAACACAATTTTTACCTTACCACCTGGTTCTTGTTAGACGTTAGTTAACATGAAATTTCTGGGTTTGGGAGGGGGACAGGGAGCTGAGGTAATCAGCATTATGCAGCATACCAAGACAAATTACAATGGAACATGAGTAAAATGTGTGGTTTGATAGTGATAGGTCTGCAGGAGAATAAACTATAGTAATATGGTTCTCTAGACACACAGTGCAGACTTGACAATAAATACAGAAGGCAAAAAAGGTCTATACTGACAATAATAGGCCAACAAACAGGCAATTGTTAAAACATTCTGACAGCAAACTGGCAATGATTTTAATGCAGAAAACAATTGAGCAATTGTAATATGCAGAACACAAAAAGGCAATCTGTTGCCCAGGAAATCATTATTTTAAGCAGTCAACACATAAGCAATTAATGCAGCACATCCTATAGCCCTTGGAGGAAGGGAAAGCACAGCCCACACCTTTTCTTGGCTACCTTTTCCTTCCAAAAACAGTTCACTGCTCCTTCCACTGGTTGACAGTGATGTTACTGAAACCCCCATGATTCAGGTTAAAGTGGAATTTTAGTCAGAAGATTAAGTCCTGCTAGATCACTTCATACTGGCCACTTTTTTCAGGCATAGCTGTGTAAAATAGCGATTCAAATAAGTGCCTATACTGTTTAAAATTCAGTAATGCACTGTGTCACCCTGCTCTGCACATGCTCAGTTGCTCTCTATTTTTCTGCACTGTGTCAAAAATATAGAAGCCAATTTGCTAACATCCTAAAGATTTACTGCTGCTCAGGTAAAAAAGGAAAGAAAAATTGTTTTTTTATAAAAAGTAACTGCAATTTAAGGTGAATAATACAGTATACTGCATTACAATTACTGATATGTCACTATATTCACACATACTTTAACAAATAATTATCCAAACCTATTATTTAATCAGACCATAAAAGTGGGCTCTTAACCTTGCGGCCCAGAGCACAGACGCCTATGTTTTCTAGCCAGCCAACTAGTGTCACAAATTCTATGCCAGGTAAAACAGTTCCTGTTAGCTTTTTAGACTATTTGTCTAGAAAACCTTGATATGTACTTTTGTTATGGCTATGAAATAGTTTTTTTCCTTTCTTGATCTATCTGTGTAAAGACGTTTTTTTTAATGCCATGTGGCCTGATTTCCGCTAATTTGTTGAATGCAATATTGCCTGAAAGGTGGAACTTCTCTTTGTTTACTTTTCAGTTTGTCGGCTGTCACCAGTGCAGCAAATTTCAGAATTTCAGCAAAGAGAATCAACATGAAATCTATACCTCCTTCTCTGGGTATCTGACAAAGACTGAACACTCCTAAGACTTTGGGGAACCACTGGTGGCATAGACCATCCACACCAGTCTGTGATAAAAAAAAATTAAATCTTTGAACTATCAGTTTCACTCCCTTCGTGACCAAGGCATTTTTTTACATTTTACAGTTGTGTCCAAAATTATTCAACCCCCACTGAAATTGAGTGTTTTGGCCAGTTTGACATTGCTTTTGATCATTCAGTCATCTTGCTTACATTTACATTAAAGAGGCACTTGTAGGTCAGACAAATATAACATAACAGTTATAATGAAATAACCACAAATGTCTTTTCTGTGCTCACAGCATTATCAGTTTTATTCAACCCCCAAGTGACATTCAATCTTAGTACTTAGTACAGCATCCTTTTACAGTTATAACAGCTTTTAAACGTGAAGCATAGCTTGACACAAGTGTCTTGCAGCGATCTACGGGTATCTTCGCCCATTCTTCATGGGCAAAGGCCTCCAGTTCAGTCACATTCTTAGGCTTGCGCACTGCAACTGCTTTCTTTAAGTCCCACCAGAGGTTCTCAATCGGATTTAAGTCTGGTGACTGCGATGGCCACTCCAAAATGTTCCAGCCTTTCCTCTGCAACCATGCTCTAGTGGACTTGGAGGTATGCTTGGGATCATTGTCCTGTTGAAAGGTCCAACGTCTCCCAAGCCTCAGGTGTGTGACGGACTGCATCACGTTTCCATCCAATATCTCCTGGTACTGAAGAGAATTCATGGTACCTTGCACACGCTGAAGCTTCCCTGTACCTGCAGAAGCAAAACAGCCCCAAAGCATGATTGACCCTCCACCATGCTTCACAGTAGGCAAGGTGTTCTTTTCATCATAGGCCTTGTTCTTCCTCCTCCAAACATAGCGTTGATCCATGGGCCCAAACAGTTCTAATTTTGTTTCATCAGTCCACAGAACACTATCCCACAACTTTTGTGGTTTGTCCACATGGCTTTTGGCATACTGCAGTCGACTCTTCTTATTCTTTGGAGACAGCAAGGGGGTACGCCTGGGAGTTCTGGCACGGAGGCCTTCATTACGCAGTGTGCGTCTTATTGTCTGGGCTGAAACTTCTGTACCCACATCTGACAAATCTTTTCTCAGTTCCTCAGCAGTCACACGGGGACTTCTCTCCACTCTATGCTTCAGGTAGCGCACAGCAGTCGAAGTCAGCATCTTCTTTCTGCCACGACCAGGTAGCGTTTCAACAGTGCCCTTTGCCTTGAATTTGCGAATGATGCTTCCTAAGGTGTCTCTTGGTATGTTTAACATCTTTGCAATCTTCTTATAGCCATTGCCCTTCCTGTGAAGAGAAATCACCTCTTCTCTTGTCTTCCTGGACCATTCTCTTGCCTTCACCATGTTTGTAACCACACCAGTAAATGTCTAGAAGGAGCTGAGTATCACAGTCATTTTAAAGCTGCCTAATTGGTGCTTATTATGCTTGATTGCTGCTCGGTGACATCCACAGGTGTTTTCAATACCTGATGGAAAGCACCTGTATGAACCTCTGTTCTTCAGAGTGGTAGTCTTTAAGGGGTTGAATAATTGTGGCAATGAAGAAACCACATAAGAACCATTTACTACTGTATTACATAAACAATTGATGTCATTTTAGTTGCATTTGGGTAGTTACAACGTCCTTGTAGGATTTGATTCTGAATACAATTCCAAATGTACACTATAGTCCCTAAACCCCTTTACAGCATTGGGGGTTGAATAATTTTGGACACAACTGTATATATATATTTCATTAAAAATAAATAAATATATATATCTATATATATATATAGATATATATACACACACTATATTGCCAAAAGTATTAGGACATCTGCCTTTACACGAACATGAACTTTAATGGCATCCCAGTCTTAGTCTGTAGGGTTCAATATTGAGTTGGCCCACCCTTTGCAGTTATAGCAGCTTCAACTCTTCTGGGAAGGCTGTCCACAAGGTTTAGGAGTGTGTCTATGGGATGTTTGACAATTCTTCCAGAAGCACATTTGTGAGGTCAGGCACTGATGTCGGACTAGAAAGCCTGACTTGCAGTCTCCTCTCTAATTCATCCCAAAGGTGTTCAATCGGGTTGAGGTCAGAACTCTGTGCAGGCCAGTCAAGTTCATCCACTCCAAACTCACTCATTCATGTCTTTATGGACCTTGCATTATGCACTGGTGCGCAGTCATGTTGGAACAGGAAGGGGCCCATCCCCAAACTTTTTCCACAAAGTTAGGAGCATGAAATTGTCCAAAATGTCTTGGTATGCTGACTCCTCAAGAATTCCCTTCACTGGAACTAAGGGGCTCAACCCAACCCCTGAAAAACATCCCCACACCATAATCCCCCCTCCAGCAAACTTTACACTTGGCACAATGCAGTCAGGCAAGTACCGTTTTCCTGGCAACCACCAAACAGACACATCCATCAGATTGCCAGACAGAGACACGTGATTCATCACTCCAGAGAATACATCTCCACTGCTCTAGAGTCCAGTGGTGGCGTGCTTTACACCACTGCATCTGACACTTGGTGATGTAAGGCTTGGATGCAGCTGCTCGGCCATGGAAACCCATTCCATGGAGCTCTCTACACACTGTCACGGCCACATGAAGTTTGGAGGTCTTTAGCTATTGACTCTGCAGACAGTTGGTGACTTATGTGCACTGTGTGCTTCAGCATGCGCTGACCTCGCTTTGTCATGTTATGTGGCCTACCACCTTGGGCCCCCTCCTACGCATGTGTCCGCCTCAGCTACAAGGGCTTTGATGCTCCTTGACCATGTATAACTACAGAATCCAATGATTTGGAGGGGTGTCCCAATACTTTTGGCAATATAGTGTTTGTATATACTGTATGTGTGTATATATATATATATATATATATATATATATATAATATATACACACAGCCACTTTATTAGGTATACCTGTTCATTTGCTTGGTAACACGAATTGCTAATCAGCCAATCACATGGCAGGAACGCAATGCATTTAAGCATCTAAATGTGGTGAAGACAACTTGCTGAAGTTCAAACCGAGCTTCATAATGGGGAAGAAAGGGGATTTAAGTGACTTTGAACGTGGCATGGTTGTTGGTGCCTGAGAACCATGCCACATTCAAAGTCACTAAAATCCCCTTTCTTTCACATTCTGATGCTCGGTTTAAA
Organism: Staurois parvus; assembly: GCF_062004578.1. Classification (NCBI taxonomy): domain Eukaryota; kingdom Metazoa; phylum Chordata; class Amphibia; order Anura; family Ranidae; genus Staurois; species Staurois parvus. Next base: position 8,558,179 of record NW_028318157.1, read on the forward strand.
CTTCAGCATGTCGTCTTCACCATGTCTACATACCTAAATGCAATGAATTGCTGCCATGTGCTTGGCTGATTAGCAATATGTGTTACCAAGTAATTGAACAGGTGTGTCTAATAAAGTGGCCGATGAGTGTATGTATTGTGTGTGATATATATATATATATATGGGTTAATAGTGGATAACAAGGCATTAATAGGAAAAAAAACAAGTGTTAAGGAGTGAACAGGAGATGAAACTGTTAAAAAAAAGGCTTATACAGGTGATCTACTGAAATGTATGTAGTAAATAATAAAAAATACATGGGAGAATGTAAGGGTTAATTATGGGTTAACTGATGCTTTGTGCACACAATAAACACTTCTTTGACAGGACAGACAGCTGCTGTGTTACTTTTGTTATTGTTTACAAATGTTACACAGAGTGATCAATGTGATTGGCTGTGACAGTGATCATTCAATCAAGAAGGCTTCTGATTGGCTCCCGATCATAGGATCAGGAGCTCTACTTTCTACAGACATTGGGTTGCATGGGGCTGTGCAGGGGAGCATGTAGGGGAGAGAAGCTGCAGGCAAATGTATAATCCAAACGTTCACATTCCTGCGTTAAAAATGGCTTTGTGTCAGCAAAGGAAAAAATGTCACCAGCACACCGAGGCTCACCAATATGGGTCCTAAGGTTTTAATAAACCATCACATAGTTACAGCAAGGCAACGTTTCGAAGTCTCGCAGGACCCCTTCATCAGGCACGTGATGTCACATTCCTGATGAAGGGGTCCTGTGAGACTCCGAAACATTGAGAAGCTGTAGGCAGTCTCCTGGGTTTACTGGAGATGCCTTGTGTACAGTGCAGGAGCTTTTTTGGAAGTATCATCCCCAAGCAGGCAACGTTGTGAATGCTGCTTATCTGCTGGTCATCTCTTTCCACAACTTCCTAGATTCTCTACATGCTTTGCAGCTTCCCCTCTGCTTTTCGGTTTCATTTCTAAAGACTACATACCCCATGGTACCTTGCTGTGTGCAAGCAGTCATTCCTGTACTGACTCCGCCTCCTGAAACTCCTCCCATCCACACGGCAGGCTGTTTGAATTCTGTAACGCAGCAGTACCTACCAGTGCCAGCACAAGGTCATCCAGTGCCCAGGCTGAGGATGACAAAGTGCACAAAACAAATGAAGGAAGGGATTGGGGCTAATAGTGGATGTCTGGAACAAAATGTATGTAGTGTCTGTGGCATGTGCTGAAATAGTACCAATAGTTGTGGTACACTGCAGAAAAAAATTTCTTGCAACAGTGGTGTTACTGGAAGGAAAACATGTCCCTGCATTAGTGGTGTCACTGGAAGAAAAAATCTGTCAGTGGTGTAACTGGCAGATAAAAATGTCTCTGAGTCAGTGGTGTTACTGGAAGAACAAAATGCCCCAGAGGGGGACTGATTGTCATCTCAGTTGGATAAAAGAGGAAACGGGAGGTGAGTTTTGAGGGGTTCATAGAACTAAAGCTATCCAGGGGGGCTTTGATGTAGGAAGAGGGGCTGAAAGGACTTTAAGAGCTCTTTCAGACATGCTTCCCCTCTAAAAAAACTATCTATGGCAGATCACTTTTCAGAGGGCAATTGGCATGTGGGGGGAATATGTCACCTCCTTGCTGCCTGTTTTAATCCTACATATGCTGACCCACTGTGTTGCAGTCATGCATTGCATTCAATTGCAGCATAGCCCCATCCCATTTAAATGTTGATATTTCAGCAAAGCAAACAATGGCATATGTACTGAGCCCTGAGCAGCTGCATCTCCTTGTTCAAGTGAGAGGTCGGGGGGGGGGGGGGGGGGTAAAAACGCGATTCAACTGCTTGCTTATACCTCTCTCTGTCTGCCCATGTGAATGAGCCCTAAGGCTTTGTTTACACTTGCTGTTGGGGGAGGTAGGAATTAAAAACAAAGGCAGCCATATGGGAGCATACACATGTGCATTAAAAACGTTCGCTGCCATAATTGAAGGGCAGTACTGTTCGCTGACTGCAACCCATGCGGGTGAAAAGGGCCAAGCAGCAACTGTACAAAAACACACATGTGCTCTGTCTCACCTACCTAGGTATACATGGAGCCTTAGGTCTAGTTTATATTTGCAGTAGTCCTCTGAAGAGCGATAATAAAATCCTGCATCACTGCGCCAACACCGTGTACATTGCATGTGGTTGCTGGGCAGTTGCAGCTCTGTCCTACTCACATGCATGAGTTGCATTCAGCAGTTGGTATTGCTTATCGAATGTGATGGGGGATCATGTGTACACCCCTATACAACTACCTTTGTTTTACCGCCTCCCCAACCACAACTGTAAACAAGTTCTTAGGGCTTGTTCCTTTATGAATTAATGGCACCACTGCACACCTGCGTTTTCATGCATTGCGGTACTGTGTGGGATTTTGCATATGTGAACCTAGCCTAAGAGAGGAAGAAGTCTAGGGGGGGACTGACAAAGAAAATTGAGATCTGGGGCTGAGGTCCCCCTCCCCCCCCTTGTACTCACAGATTACACAGCAACACACGGTGCCCCCCCCCCCCCCCCAACTCCTGAATAAAGCCAGCTTTTCTTTCTTCCCCTCTCCGGTCATGTGATATGTCACATGACAAGGGGAGACAGGAAAAAAGGCAGTCTGCCCTCATTCTCCAGTGGTGTCGTGCTAAGATTGAGGTGTTTTCTCAGTCTCAGCACCAGCTTTCTTCCACCCACAGCAGGCTGGAGCGAGAAGAGAGCAGAATCCTCTCTCCAGTAGCTATTGGCTCCTGCTCCTTCTGACAGGAGTGACACTGCAGTTATTTCCCATAGTGCAGAGTGGGACAAGCACCCAAAAAACCTAGCATACCTCCATGCAAAATCGTGTCCAGCGCACGTGCCCCTTTTGCCTCCCTTCTCCCAGTCCTGGTGCCTATTCACAGGACATAGTGAGGAAGTGTTACAGAATTCAAGGGAGTATGTGTGTAGGGATCGCCACAAAATACATTTAAAAACTTCAAGACTATTCAGATTAATACAAGTAGGAAATAATGTGGAAATGAATATAATGATTTTAGAACAATTACACTTTATATTTGCCATATGCAGATGCAAAGGCTTTATTGTTTAAATAAATATATCTATATTTAAATATTTCACTTAATTGAAACGCTGGCCAGTTAGTCTATTTACATTATGATCGCTATTACCTAGCACTGAATATTCCAAAACATACCATTAACATTTTCCAGATGACTGTCTAAAATTCTAGACTGTGATGATCTAAATTGCAGTTAAATAGAGCATTATTTTAAGCAGGATAATATTTGTTTTTAATGCCACAAACTGTCAGCAGAATTCCGCTTTGATTGTCATCATAAACATTTGGAAGTCTTCTACTGCCACCTGATGGTCATAGCAGGCATGTGAAATATTCTATTTCTCATCTGATGCTCAGGCAAGCCCCTGGGTTGGGGTTTTTAAATTTCCTCTGACAGCGACCAAGGTGTCTGTTAATAAAGGAAGATATCATTTATTTTGTTTTATATAGTTTTATAGCTGCTCCTGCCTGTACTTATTCTTTGGGAATGAAAATAATCCAGCAAAGATTATTTTGAACATACATTTTCCAAGTTATAAAGACTCCCCACTTTTATATCATAAAAAAGGTTTGCTTGTAATTTATGCCACAATAAACCAGGTGAGGTCATGCCCAATGTGTTTTGCTTACCATTATGAATTTATACTTTCACCTTGACATACTGAACCAGAGAAAAATTTAAAGTAATTTGATCTTGGCCTAAAAAGCAGTTAAAGTCCTTATTTGTGTCCTTAAAGCAGTAATGATGGCCCTATTGAGTCCCCCAAATACTAGGACAAGGCTCATTAAGCCCCACCCTAAGCTTTCAAATGCCAGAGCCTATACCAGGGGCAGACTGACAACTCATGGGGCCCCCGGGCAATTGGGGATCATGGGGCCCCTGTGTCCTTGCCCAAACTCAAAAAAGCCTATGAAAAAGGTACCAGGGGTATCTCATGGGGCCACCTACTGACCGCCCCTGGCCTCTACTACCCAAAGGCATTTGGCTATTGAATAACAGTGGGCAGAACTTAGCACCAGAAGGGGCAGGCTTAACCTAAACTTGAAGAGCAGTTGGGTACACAACCTGGGTCTAGGATCCACAGGTGAATTGATTTGTAGGCTTAGGGCATACAAGTCTATAGAAAATGCTAAACCTGCTTGAAGCAGGTCAAATGCAGGCTAGAAGGAAGTCAACTGTAGGTCAAATGCACCTGTCAATGGATTCTGAATGATTTTGGAAGCATCTCAAACTAAGGTTACCAGGTTTTTAGAATTAAATCCTGGGACTCTGTACTGACCTCTCCCACTTTTAAAGTACATGCCCATTTGTAGACACACCCACAAAAGCACATGTCTATTATTAACACCCTGAAACAACTGGTCACAGACTTTTGGAACAAGAGGCTAAGAGGTAGACAATGAAGGTATGAAGATAAAAAGCCTTGGGCACTGTGAGTAGGAAAACAATGGAGTTGGCTGTAACATATAGTTGGTGTGGCCAAATTGTGATAATGTTGGAAGGGTCTTAAAATGATATAGTTAAATAAAACCTTAGCATACTCTGAGTGCCTAAGGCCAAGACTGCAGGGGTAGGAGTGTACATCACAAAGTGCTGGGGTCACGAGTATGTAAGGCACATAGCACAAGGATCAGAAGTGTGTAACACAGAACACAGGGATCAGGAGTGTGTAGTGCAGAACACAGGGGTCAGAAGTGCACAGCACAGAGTGTGGGGACCAGGAGTATGTAACATATAGAGGGCAGGGATCAGGAGTATGTAATGCACAGAACAGAGGGGTTAGTAGTGTGTAATGCATAGAGTACAGGGACAGGGAAGGTATAATGCACATAGTGCAGGGATAAGAAGTATGTGATGCTTGGAGTACGAGGGACAAATAACACACACGGTGCAGGGGTCAGGTGTACATAGCGCAGCATGTAGATGGCAGGTATATATGACATACAGGCCAATGAACACAATAGAACTGGAAACCCCCCCCCCCCCGAAGAAAATCCCCACATTACAGATCTCTGCCTCCAAAATCACCCCCAGTACATATCTCTCCCCCTAAATCCCTCCCAGTACAGACCCCCCCTCCCATTCCAGACCTCTCACCATAGTACAGACTTTTCCTCCTCAGTACAAATCACATACCCCCCAGTACAGACCCCTATCTATAGTATGACCTTTCCTCCTTAGTACAGACTCAGACCCTCTAGTACAGACCTCTCCTTCCTTCTCCACAGACCTCCTAGTACAAATCTCCCTCCTCACTATGCCCTTTCCTCCGTAGTAGACACCGCACCCCTAGTACAAACCATAGACCCTCCTCCCCATTACAGACTTCTCCTTCAACTATACTCTTTCTTCCCCAGTACAGACCACAGACCCCCCAGTACATACTTCTCTTCTCTCTCCCCAGTACAGACCACAGACCCCACCTGTACAAATTTCCCCCCATTTCCCTCCCCCCCTCCAAGTTCACTTACCAGACCTCTGATACAGTGGCACAGCACAGTGAGGGGGAAGCCCCCAGAAGTTCCACATGACACTGCACATCACAGGTGAGACAGAGTATAGGGGGAACCTTCCTTAGTATAGATAAATAAATTAGCTTGTCATAGTGGGGTCCCAGGTCAACCAGCAAGAGATGCAATTGCCCAGCACATGTGATGCCCCTGCACTGCAGCCAGGGGCAATTCTGGGGACACTTGTTTCCCAGGGACTGACCTCTCAAACTGGGGACTTTTCCCAGTAAACAGGGATGAATGACAACTATATCTCAAACTGATGTCAGCAGCCAGTATCAAAAGCTCCCCCCCCCCCTCCCTAGCCACCAGCATCAATAAATCACCCAGCAGCCAGCATCAATAGTCCCCATCCACTCCAATAACAGGTACAGGCTTCCTACAGGCAGATGACATTTCACTCCACTGGAGACTAACTGAGTTGGCACAATGGCAAAACTATACAGTAAGTGTTGGCAAATGCGGACACTGTGGGATAAATCCTTGGCCTGACTGCAATTGAGCAGTCCCACTGACATCTGCTAATGCTGATATCCAAGTGCCAGCTAAGGATCTAATTAAAAAATATTAATAATAGTCTACATCTTTATGGCAGCAGCTATTTGGGATTGCTTGCCTGCACCCCCTGCCATACATACTGCCACATTCCAGATGAAAATAAGAAAGTCACCTATATCTCTAAATAGCATTAAAATATACCTTCATAAACATACAACATGTACGTAATTGTAAAAAGGTCATTGTATTTTTCCAAACCTAATATATTGGCTAAGTAAAATAATTGATTTACAGTACAAAAACACATCAGCTAGTTCTGGGTTCTGGGTCTGGGTTCTGGGTCTGGTCTATTATCCCTATAAGAGATGTTAGGACACATGATACAGTAGGTACTTGCTTGTCATTGTTAAGCTGGACATACATTTTTTACAATTTTCTTGTTCAATTTCCTTTAGATTTACCTTCAGCTATGTAGTGCAAGGGCCTGCCTGATTGCATACAAATTGAAAGTGTTTAGGTTTGACCTCATATTACATGGTTTTGGTAAATCTAAAGGAAAATAGTACAAGAAAATTGTATAATGTATGGCCAGCCTTATCGTCAGACAAATATACTGCTATAGAACTGTGGAGATACTCACTTAACAGTACAGAATAAAAAGTAAGGATTAAAAAACAAGTCAGCAGATTTTTAAATATATATGTTCCATAAAAAAAATTAAAAAAGAAAAATCACCAATGAAAGCAGGCATGTGTTCACTAAAAAGTTATTATACTATTTTTAAATGCAACAAGTGTCAGTACATTATTTTGATGTGGTAGCACCCAATACCCTGCACTTTAGTATCTGGACTAGAGTGGAAGGGACAGCACTGGAGGTCAAACAGTGTTACTGCATGCAAATGTGCTGTCACAGAAAATGTTAGCAGGAGGAGAAAGCAGACTGATCACTCATCTATCTGCTGCTGCTCTTTTACTGTCCAAACACAAGCTGGGGCTGGGAGGTTAGCAGGCTGTATTGTATAACTGCAGTAGAAATATTAGGCCATCACCCTGGCCCTGCCGGCTGATAGGGCTGTGTATATCTTAGGACTGAAAAGACAGAAATACACTGCATATACAGCCAATCGTTTGTAGTCATCTGACCACCACCCGACCACTACACCTATATGAGCGTATATGAGTGTCCCCTGTCCTCCCATTTACAAATATAACAACATCCTCCACTCTTCTGGGAAGGCTTTGCAAAAGGTTTTGAGCGTGTCGGAGGACATTTGTGCGCATTCAGCAAAAAGAACATTTGTGAGGTTGGGTGCTGATTTTGGATGAGAAGATCTGGCTGACAATTTACATTCCCACTCATTACAAAGGTGTTCAGAAGGATTGTGGTCAGGGTTCTGTCCAGGCTACTTGGGTTACAAATTATAAAACTTAAGTCACGCTAATACAAAAAATGGTGTCACAAGTTTGGAAGTGCCCAAAGGTCTTTGTATGCTTTAGCATTAGGAAAACCATTGCATGGCTAATTGCTTGATTTTATGTACCTAGGAAAGTGATAGTACAGTCTGTTTTTGTACTTGTACCTACAGGTAAGTCTATAATAAAGCTTACCTGTAGGTACTGGAAATAGTGCACGTTTAGGTAATAGGTACATGTTTAGGAGATATTTACTTGTGCAGCAGCACCGGCGCGACAGCGTGCCGTTCCTTCAGAGCTGTGTGCCATAATAAATTACTCCTGTGCACATGCGTGGTAGTGATGTCATCACGGTTCGGCCATTTAAGCCAAGCTGAACCCGGAACCGAGTCCGCAAAACTGAGAAGAAGGGCTGAGTAAAGATGGAAGTCCTGTCAGTGGTAACAGCGCGTCGCTGGATTTGTTTTAAGGTAAGTTTCACATAATGTGCTAGTATGGGATGAATGCTATTATGTCTTTGCCTTGCAGGGGAATCATAGAAGGTTTACTACTGCTTTAACAATGGATGTAGTTGAAGCACCAGGACTAAAAAAAAACAACAAAAAACTGAAGAGGTATCAACATACAAAATGTTTGGCCATATAGTGAAGACATGTAATGAAGAAAAGTAAAACAGCTCTCATGTACATACAGTATACAGTATATACATACATAGCTATTTTTTCTGGAATTCAGCTTTATGCCTTCCTTTGATAGCCTAATTATACCCCCAGTTTGACCTTAATTGAGCATCAGGGAAATTGTTATAAGTTTGGAGAAGCTTGGGTTTCAGGTTCTGATGGCTGAAACCGCAAATTCAGACTCTCATAGCAGGAACCACATACAGAAAATTGAGGGAAATTTCAGAACTGTACTGAGGCAAAAGGCAGAAACTAGCTTAGGCAAGAAAGAAGTCCTGGACCTCAACCTCATAAAAAAGGGTTCCTTTCAGGATAAAGCCATCAGTTCAGAAACTCAAAGCAAACTCACAGAGGTAATGGCTACAAGAAACACTACCTTTTGGGCGAGAGGAGAGAGGAACATATTTAACTGGTTAAAACAATGGTTTCTGGAGTGCAGAGAAAACCTGATTAAGACTCCATGGCATCACAGGAGGACAGAAGAGGGGAGGAACTACATGGGAGACTACCTGTAAAAAGCTCTTGTAGAGAGAGAGAGGCCTATTGTCTCTGAAACAGAATACAAAAGGGCAGAAACCTGACCATTGATAATGCTTAAAGCCAGACACTGGTCCACACCTAACTGTAGGAAGGATAAAATATGTTCCACTGAGAAAATCCTGGGTTGAAAGCCCCAAGACTTACATCAAGTCAAATATGCTTACTGTGTCTGATGATAGACACTGGGAAAAGTAGGCTTTCTAGCTTTTAGCATCATAAGAATCACAGACTCAGAAAAGCCCCTGTCCCTCAGAACCTGAGCTTAAACAACCTTGCCATTAAAACCAGCATCCGAGTATTTCAAACCTTAAAGTTGTGCACACTATGGTACCCAAAATTGCCCATAGTTGAAGCTTTAAAGTCCCTTACATGTTATCAGTTTACAGTAAATTAATTGTGACTTGATAAAGCACATGCGCACGAAATGCGTTGTTGTGGTAACTAGCTTGATTGCGGTTCATATTGGTTCTTGATAGCCGACTTCTGCTTCCTCCCGGGACCCATGACATCAGTTCCGGTGCACCGTGGTCCCTGGTCCGGCCAGCTTTTTCCATCCATCAAGGAATCACCTTTGCAATTACCACTCAAGTTTGGGGGCTCGTATTGCTTAGGCGAGCGGATATTCCATCATGGCCACAATTGGGTGTTAAATACTGCTGTTATTGGATGATTGTACTGTTCTTTTATTGGAATAAATGTATATATTTTATGGAGTACACTGCTAAGTTATTACAACTACAAACCTATGTCCCTTGAGCACTGTTCCTCTGGACTCTGTAAATCAAGTATGGGCCTAGAAGTATTGCTCTCACTCCAGCTTTCGCACTGATACTTCATGTTTGGCGTGATTTATGTTTGCACATGTGTGTTTGGATTTGGTTGTGTATGTGGGCAACAGGGGTCCTTCTAAGTTTTGTTTTTCTTTCTATTTAGTTATAGCGGTATTAAACCCAAAAACAAAAATATCACAAATGAGATGTGATGGCTGCATTAGTTATTTTTAGGTTTTTGTTTTCTTTATGTTCACCTGGTGATCCTGCCAGTAATACACTTTCTGTCTTAAGGTGTCTGCATTCTGGATGAAGTAGTAAAGTAGACACCTTTGGACAGCAGCATTATCAGTCCCAGGGGAGGGTAGTGTTCAGCTAGTAGATTTAAATGATCTTGACTAACAAATTGAAGCTGAACTACAGCTAACATTTGCATTACTAACACTAAGCAGTTACAGCAGTTTTTTTTTACTTTTGGGAAAAACGTTTTTACCTAAATTAATAAAAGCTGACCATCGTAAGCACCCTTTTCAGTGTTAAATGGTTTGTATCAACCCTTTCACTCCTACTTTGTCTGAACAGTTTGGGCTGTCAAAGGAAGTTGCAAAATACAGTTGCAATATCTGCAGAAGCTGTGCATGGTAGCCAATCAGCTTCCAGGTTTTATTGTCAACGCTTAATTGAATAAGCTGAAGTTAGAAGCTGATTGGCTACCATACACAGCTGCATCAGATTTTGCACTCTCCAATTTTAGTAAATGAACCCCCAGGTGTCTACAAGCCCCCCAAAGTCTCTAATCAAGTATGTATGGTTTAAGCTGTAGTGATCAATCTAGCAATGGTGGACTTGGAAGCAGGATGTCCCTTTCAAGGTCCTGAGGATAGGACAAATAGGTAATTCGTCTTCCTGATAGAAGCTGTTGCTTTGAAGTACACTCTTTGGCTCTGACTACATTCAGGCAATGAAAAGCAATTTCCTTTGAGTTCTTTGGAGCAGAAGGATGACAAGACTATGACTTCATTGAGATGGAAGACTAAAAACACCTTAACAAGGACTAACTGATACCTTAGGAGAGGTCATCTAAGGGTGGTTTCTGTAATACAGCGAGAAACAAGTTGATCCCCCAAGGAAGCACGAGGGGATCCTGATCCGAGATACACCTTGAATAAGGGTTCTCACAATGGAAAGTGAAGTCAGGTGTTTTTGAAAAAGAATAGACAAGGCTAAAACCTGTCCTTTTGGAATTCCTAAAGGACAGGTTCAGTTTTAGTAACATATTAAATGCTACACCCGTACAATATTTAGGGTGCAGCACACTCCTTAACCCTCTGAGCCACCTTGTGAGAGTGGACAGGTGATCCTCTCCCCTGAAGCCGCTGTCACATTTAAAATCAGTGCAACTGTGCTTAGCTCCTCTAGTACAGCCACATCATTTATTGCCAGAGATCTGTGCATGAGTAAACTGAAAAGTCCTGTCTTCCACTATGGCAGACGGCTTTAGTCGTCAATAAAGTATGAGCATGCTGAACAGCATGCTTGTATTCTATTCAATCTTTCTGCAGCTCTGAAATTCGCAGTCCATAGAAAGGTACAGGCACGGAGCTGTAGGAAGAGTTTGCAGAAGCCTGACATTGCACCTGCGATCTACTGATTGCAAGTGCAATGCTCCTGAGAAAAAAAAAAAATTATAAATGCACATTTTTTTAACTACAAAAATAAAAAATGCATTTATTTTTTTTTTTTAAAACAAACGTGAACTTATCCTTAAAGTGGAACTTTACCAATAACAACTTGATAAAAAATTCCATAGCAAGGACCATCCATTCCACATTAATAATTATGGTACCCAAATGAGTGTGTGATGTATATTGGCTTAAGCATTGTACCTGTTTATTCTTGCTGGAGGCTGCCATTTTGCTGAACCCCAGAGCCCAGAATAGCATAAAATTGCAGACTGTCAAAAAGGGCGGAGGTGCCAGAGCTAGAGGGAGAAGACTGAGAAGATATATGGGATTAATTGATATAATTTAAAATACTGCATATGGCCTATCTAACTCAGCAACACCAAATCTACTCTGGGGTTGCACCATACTACTTGAGATGTGTCAGTACTCTGGCTGATTTCTTTCATATGTCTTGGTTGTGTCCACACATTCAAGACTTTTGGTCTTAGGTTGTAATGGTAAACTAAACAGGTTGCGCTTTACCACAATGTAAACCGAATATAAATAGTGACCAAAAATAATATTGGATATATAATGTGAAAAATAACAAATAAAGTCCAAATAACAATATTGTGTTGTGATGAAGAAAAACGTATTCGTGTCCACCAAATTTCACCATGTGCCAATCCACCACCAAATAAATTGAATGAACTCACCAGAGCAATATGCTGATCAAATTATAAATCAGCAAAAGTGCTATCTGCTCTGGGAGCAATACTCTGCGGAAGGATGCAATAACTCTGAAGGTAGTATCCATATATTCAAGGAGCAATACTCTGCAGGGAATACTCGGCAATATAGATCCACTTCTTAAACAAAACCTCTTCCTCAGATGTTCAGACCAACACTCGGGGTATAAGAAAACAGAGAACTCATGGTGCAGTACCTTAAAATCTTCTTATTTACTTATTTATTTAAAACTCATTGCACTTACACATAATGGTGTCCCAGCCGACACCAGCAAACAAAGCATGATAACAATCAATGCAACGAACCCAGCCTCGTCCTGCATGTGCAGACACTGACAGCTTGGGAACGTAATGATGTCACATCCACAGACTTTTTTGGTCTTAGGTTACCTGTTTTTTATATGGCCTAACTACCATTTCTAGTAGGCTGGTCAACTCGCTGGCATTTACTAGAGCAACCAGGACCTTACGTGGCCTGTTAGTCTTCTATGCGAGGAAAGCCATTGTATTGAACTGGAAGTTGGTTAGGCACCCCTCTCTTGACTGCTGGAAGGCTTTAATTAATTCTATAGTCCCACTTTGTAAAATTACTTATCTTTCTTGTGGTTATCTGGAGAAGTTCCACAAGGTGTGGGATATATGGTTTTATTCAACATCCATGTCTGAAGCAAGAACAGATCGCTCTTCTGGTTAAAAACCCTGACTACTTTTGCATAATTTTTGTGAGAGAGCACTGAAGGTTTCATGATACTTTGTATTTTACTTTTTTATGCCAAAATAATAGTACTTACCTGCTTATTTGTCTTTTGAACTTAACCCATCTTCTTAGATTGTTAGCAAGATCACCAGATTTTTATCTTGGTCTATTTTGTGAAGCAGATGAGGAAAGATTCACACTGGAGGGAAGACATAGATTAGCCTGAAATGAGACCAGGGGATTATCAAGGCATCTGATGCCAGTGCCAGATGATCCTTGGTCCTGGCCACAAGCAAAGGTTGCTTAGTGTTGTTTCTGGGGGCCAGGATATCTACATCCAGAGTCTGCCATCTAAGACTTATTAGGTTGAAGATGTTGGGGTGAAGGGCTCATTCCACTGGTTCCAGGCGGTGAGAGCTGAGGTAATCCCTCTTCCAGCTGTCAACTCCTATGATGTGGACAGTAGAAATAACTGGATAGTGAGATGGTCTGGCTTGCTTCCACCATGGCTGCTTGACTTCCAGCACTGCAAAGTGAAACAAAAATAAAGCACACCAACCTTGCGCATTACCTCAGTAAACCATAATTTTATTAAATTGAGAATAATACTCACAAACAATGAAGTAAATCAAGCATATAAGTCCTCAAAGGAGCTTTAGGAGTGTAGAGCCTGTGCAAGTCATATCGCAGGGGTAGACTCTCAAAGTACAGCTGACGCGTTTCAAAGGGGGTCCCTTCTTCATCAGAGCTCTGACTTCCAGCGCCCCTATGGTGTTTGATGAAGGCTGAAGCTCTAGCATTGTCTGACTGCATCCTGATTGGATATCCTTGCAGAAAAGGGTCCAGAGGCATTCTTGTTGCTCTGAGCCCCTGGATGTTGATGGGGTGTCTTGGCTTCCACCGATGACCATGTTTCCTGGATGGTTAGCGAATGGAACACTCCTCCCCAGCCTGAAAGGCTGGAATCTCTTTTTATCACTTTCCAGTGATAAGAAAGAAAAGACTTCCACATTGTTAGAAATGGGCTGGTGATCCTTCAAGTTAGTGAGTTAATTGCTTTGCTGGACATTTGCATGGATACGTTTGGAGAAGAAGCATGTTAGTTCCACGTCAAAAAGATGTTATGCTAGATAGGTCTTGAATGAAATTGAGTAAATGGAAAAGCCTTGAAGGAAGCTATCATGAGGCCTAAAACCTCATGGAGAATCTCACAGAGGGATGTTTCTTTGACCTCAATTCCTGAACGTGAGCTCTGGGATACAGCACTTTCTTCTCTGGAATGAAATACTTTGTTTGGCATGTGTCCAGGATCAGACCCAAGTATTTCAGGTGAAGCAAAGACAGGAGAACAGATTTTTGGAAGTTGATCATCCATCCAAAATCAAATTGTCCTGTGGATGTTTGCAGATAGCTGGAAGGAAGATGAGTTCTTTAGGAGAAGGTCCTCTAGGTAACTTGCGACCTGGATGCCCTGAGTTCTTGTAAGAGCAAGAACCTTGTCTCAGAGAGGCAATAATAAACCTGGTGAATTGCATGCAAAATTGTGGAATGTGAAGGTGTTTATTGAGCAATTGTAAGCCCAGAATAAGATGAATACCCCCGTTGGTCTTTGGTACCATGAACAGGTTTGAATAGAATCCTTTAAACCTGTCTTGTGGGGTACTGGTACTCCCTGGGACAAGAGATGGTTAAGAGCATTCTGCAAATTTGACTGTCCTTGGGCAGATTTTGGTTGATTTGAAGGAAGAGCAGGTAGAGTTTGAACTCTATTTTGTACCCCTTTGAAACCAGTGATTGAACCCACAGGCCTGGAACATCTATGACCTAGAGAGAAACAAACTGTAACAGACATCCCCCTTAGGAATGAGTAAGGGCTAAACTTTAACTTGGGTTTTGAAGATGTTGAGTGAATAGGTTGCTTAGGTGCTCTGCATTTTAAGCATGTAGAGGATCCTGAGGATAGGGGTTTTTGAAATCTTCCACTGTGCAGTAAAAACCTTACCTCCTGTAATATCTTTGATGAATTTGCCAAGTGCATCACCAAAAAGACGTCCTCCTTCAATGGGCATACGTGTGTGGTGTCTTTTGTATGCAGCTTTGGCTGACCAGGCTCTGAGCCACAAGATTCTGATTAGAGGCATTCTGGAAATGTGGGTCATTACTTGTTCTAAGACATCCACACAAAAAAGCAGAGCAGAGCAGAAGGTAGTTGCTGTAATTGATCAGTTAAGGCATGGAACTGGAATGAAGGATTGCGTTTGTTGTTCATTACAAAGGTTTGACAATGCCAAAGCTTTGCACACAGCAGAAATTAGCATATCAACATTTGCAAACTTTTTTCATGAAGCTGCAACTTTAAGTGTATAGGAGTTTGGGAGTGAGGGATCTTCGACACGCTCTTCTAACAATGTCTTCCAGTCCTCTTGATTCCCTTCTATGTCTTCCTCTTCTAGTGTGGGCATATCAAAATCTGACTCAGGTAGTAAAATGTGCTACCTGTGGTGTGATGTAACAACTGGTCAGCCACCTGGGACTAAGCTCTGAGTTATCAATTTTAATGCCAAGTTTAAAAAGGTTACACTGTAAAGTGAATACATTCCAGACTTAGCCCCTGCTTTAATAGTAAGATTTACAGGGCGACCGTCCTATCTGCCGGTGATGAAAGTCCCTGTAAAGAGTCCAGGCTATGCATATCACAGTGGGCATTCCATCAAAAAGGGGTCTTCAGGGTCTGGTTTCTATAGGGATGGACTGTAGTCCTGGACCTGTATAGCACCCTGACTCCACACGATGAAGTGCCCAAACCAATATTAGAGGTCATCCCCCACTGCGTGGGGTTCAGGTACAGCTCCCAAAGTTTTACTGAGGTTGTACCAGTCTGGGTGCAATGCTTCTGTTGTTGTATTACAATACAATGAAGAATGGATTGAAGAATCTGAATAAAAAATAACTAAATTAGTTAAGAGCGACTTCTCCATAGAGGAGAAAAGGTCCATCACCTTAGAACACTAGCAAAAAACTGAAGACTAACAGAGTGGGGTAGAGTTGTGGGGAAGTGCCCAGGGGTTGTGTCCTCAAAAGCTTTGCCAGTATCCAATAACTGAAAGGTACAAGTCTATAACCCAGGGTCTATGAATACTCTGCCTGTGTCCTGTACTGTAAGATTAGGATAGTGTATTAATCAGGCAAAAGAAAAATGCGACACAATGATACTTCTGGGATACAGGGAGCATGTGACCTCCTCCCCTCTCTCAGGCCCAAGAGGAGAATTGCTAACTGCAAAGATTGTGAGGAGAGCAACATTGTCATCCCTGTGTAAATTCTAGGGGCTGGTTTACATCAGATATAGTAGAACATGTTTTAAAGGCAGTACAAAAGCATGCAAGAAAAAATAATGTATTTCAATAAGCCTAGTTGCTTTCATTTGCATTTAAAAAAGTACAAAATGCTGCATACCCGAATGCATGTAAATGCACATGAACGTACCACAAAGGCATGTAAATATATCCCACTGAAATGTTAATAAAAAAATAAAGATTACTTGGATTCAATAAATTCCTTGAAATAGCAGTGAATGCTTATACATGAGTTTGTCGCTGTGTCACAGAATACAGATTATTATATAATAGAAACACATATACAAATCACCACAAATTATTGACCTACAAACTTATAAGCTTGGAAAATATTTCATGTTTTCTATGCACGCAAGTGAAAACAGATTTTTCTTCTTTAGAAAACTATGTCAATCTTAGACTGAGTTAGAAAATTACATACCTTGATAAATTGATGGCAATTTGTATAAAATGCGCTCCATTTGGATATAAAAGAATTCAGAAAAAAAGATCTAATGCTAATGTGACGTCCATTCCTATTTTCTTTAAAGTATATTTTTCTGTTTTAAGTTGCTAAGCAATTCACTATATTCTCACCTAGTTGCCACAGCAACTAATGAACACAATGAAAGCACAATGTAGAACAGAGTCTGTAATGATTTAGCCTTTCAGTATTTCACACTAATATGTATTTTCTTTTCTGAAAAGGTAGTTAGTAATTCAGATTCCCCTCAATTAAAACAACCATTGCTATGCTATAATTAAAACACATATAATTGCAACTTACAATTTACATGCAATGTGTAATCAAAAATTTAAAAAAATAATTTCTATTTTCAAAATGTATGAAAAATATTCGCTAGCAGATTAGACATACCTTAGTGGACTGCATTATATTTCACTGCTTTATATTAAACCAAGACACTGGGAACATACACACCCTAATCCAATGACCCATTCATCAAAAATACCTAAATGTATTTTAATTAGTGCACATGCTTTTTTTAGCTTCTCATAATCCCCTGTAAACAATAGACATTTGCACAATGGAAATTTTCATTTAGTTTAATTTTGGATGCATTTGTTCATTGAAGAATTGCATTTTGTCATATTCGCTATGCTGAACTGATTTGTTTCAGGGATTCATTTCGTATATTCATTGGTCTGGGTGGTTTAACACAATTTAGCATTTTTCCAGGAGATTGCTTTATACAGGTGAAACTCGAAAAATTAGAATATCATGCAAAAGTTAATTTATTTCAGTAATGCAACTTAAAAGGTGAAACTAATATATGAGATAGACTCATTACATGCAAAGCAAGATAGTTCAAACCGTGATTTGTCATAATTGTGATGATTATGGCTTACAGCTCATGAAAACCCCAAATCCACAACCTTAGAAAATTAGAATATCACATGCAATCAATAAAACAAGGATTGTACATAGAACAATATCAGACCTCTGAAAAGTATAAGCATGCATATGTACTCAGTACTTGGTTTGGGCCCCTTTTGCAGCAATTACTGCCTCAATGCGACGTGGCATGTTAGCTTTCAGTATGTGGCACTGCTGAGGTGTTATGGAAGACCAGGATGCTTCAATAGCGGCCTTCAGCTCTTCTGCATTGTTCGGTCTCATGTCTCTCATCTTTCTCTTGGCAATGCCCTATAGATTCTCTATGGGGTTCAGGTCAGACGAGTTTGCTGGCCAATCAAGCACAGTAATCCCACGGTCATTGAACCAGGTTTTGGTGCTTTTGGCAGTGTGGGCAGGTGCCAAGTCCTGCTGGAAAATGAAGTCAGCATCCCCATAAAGCTCATCTGTGGAAGGAAGCATGAAGTCCTCCAAAATCTCCTGGTAGACGGCTATGTTGACCCTGGACTTAATGAAGCACAGTGGACCAACACCAGCAGATGACATGGCTCCCCAAATCAACACGGACTGTGGAAACTTCACACTGGACTTCAAGCATCTTGCAGTGTGTGCCTCTCCATTCTTCCTCCATACTCTGGGTCCTTGGTTTCCAAATGAGATTCAAAAGTTAATCCAATCAGATAAAACGAGCGCTGGATAAACATATGAAAAGGAGCAGTTAGCATGAAAAGGTAAAAACCTCAAACCCTCTTATTAATAATAAAATAAAACTCATGCAGTGCTAAAAGTATGATAAAACACATAAAATCGTAAATTATAAATTATATGATACCAATATAACAAAATTAAAAAATATGAAAGTGACCAAGTTCAATGACCTTATCTGTTATAGTGACATAAATAGATAATAATATAAGATGACAAGTTATAATATCCACAAAGGTTTAAAAAAATGAATGTGAGTTTATTTCATCTTTTCATTTTAACCTTGAGAAAAATAAAAGTTACTACACTATGGGAAGTCTTTTTGTTTTGGCTCACTTCTGGTGAGTCTTTTCCACAAGGATACTCATTGTGACCTGACTGAAGTTACTAGTGTGATTCCCCTGGTGGCTAATCCATCCTCGGTGCCGAATACTACCTGATGGTGTGCTGTCTGCCCCCCTGATGCTCACCAGATGACCTGATGTTTTAAGTAACCTGATGCTGATGACCAGGAATTGGTCCTTAATACTCAAATGCGCATTCATTTGCGCTCTCTGGTGAGTGCAATCTACGGCCATTTATTTTATTTTATCTTTCACCATCACGAATTTACACTAATCAGAGACTAATCACATATGCACCTGGAAACGCCAATTGGGGACGTTCTTATCACATCTATACTTCACCATATGTTTATAGTGCGTATATTTGCACTTCACCATACGCCATAGTGCGCGTATTGATTTCTGGCACCTTAAATTTTTGCGGATATTATATCTTGTCATCTATTTATGTAATTATAATAGATAAGGTCATTGAACTTGGTCACTTTCATATTTTTAAACCTTTGTGGATATTATAGCTTGTCATCTTATATTATTATCTATTTATGTCACTATAACAGATAAGGTCATTGAACTTAGTCACTTTCATATTTTTTAATTTTGTTATATTGGTATCATATAATTTATAATTTACGATTTTATGTGTTTTATCATACTTTTAGCACTGCATGAGTTTTATGAGATTCAAAAGTTGCTCTCATCAGAAAAGAGGACTTTGGACCACTGAGCAACAGACCAGGTCTGTTTTTCTTTAGCCCAGGTAAGACGCTTCTGACGTTGTTTGTTGTTCAGGAGCGGCTTGACAAGAGGAATGTGACATTTGAAGCCCATGTCCAGGATCCGTCTGTGTGTGGTGGCTCTTGATGCACTGACTCCAGCCTCAGCCCACTCCTTGTGAAAGTCCCCAACACTTTTGAATGACCTTTTCCTGACAGTCCTCTCCAGGCTGCGGTCATCCCTGCTGCTTGTGCACCTTTTTCTTCCACACTTTTCCCTTCCACATAACTTTCTATTAATGTGCTTTGATACAGCACTTTGGGAACATCCAACTTCTTTTGCAATTAGAAATGCATACGAGGGAGAGGTGCAGCGCTAGCTGAACAAATATACACTTATATACTTAATAAATATACACTAATATAAAGTGCTATTAAAGTGCAAAACGGTGACTAAATGACAAGTATAGTCCGTAGTGTGCTCAAAAATCCAAGAAAGTCCTTAAAGAGCTCCAATCCCTGGATTCGTGGATGAGGTGATAAAGATAAGAATTGCGCACTCACCAGATACGCAATTCAAGTGCGCATTTAAAGCTGATAATTCCAGGGTCCTCATATGGATCTGGTCAGATCTGGTCACAAAAGCCTTTCGCCACCTGGTAGTGTTTTCCACACATGGAAGAAAGGGGCCGCTCTGCAGATGTAAAGGACTCCCACCAGGAGAGCCCCAAGAACAAAGGAGGCCAGATAGTGTGATACCTTATACACAAGGGGTGTTTTATTCCCAAAGACACATAGTATACAGGCAGAGGCAGGGAAGATACTGACCATACATAGGATAATAAATGGCCGCCGGGGCCCTCGTGGCGCCGGTCGGCGTGACGTCACACCGCTTGTAGCCGCTCCCTGACGCGTTTCGTGCGAAGGCACGTAGTCATAGGGGGTTAGCTTACAGCAGTGGACGTCAGTGTAGGACCTAAATAGGGAAAAAGGCGCATGCGCTGTAATCGCGCGCCATTTTCCCTTTGACAAATGTCTCCGTATCGGGCGCCATTTTCATGTAGCCCGCCGAACTGCGCATGCGCGAGCGCTGTCCGCACGGAGTAAACGGCATACCAATGATCACCAGGGAGAGGTGTGTTGCCCAGCAACCTGTACGTAAAGATGATTCAAAACAGCCCCATGAGCAATCTAATAGAGCAATTAGTACCAGGTTACTCATCCATGGCATAATGATCATCGAGGGGATATTTTACCCAAAACCTTGTATATAGATATAAAAATATACTAACAAATTAGTCAGCATATGCATAATTAAAATATGTATAATCAAAAAATTAAAATCAGATTAAAACCAATCAGATCAATGTAAAATAAGATTATATCTGGTGGTCATTGCTAATGCCACATACTTTAATAAACTCACATTCAGAATTTCAACTATAAAAACATGTAACATATTAAATATAATACAAAGCATATATAAAAACCACGTAATAAAACAAATTACAACCATATATAAATATATAGAAAACCTTTTTATATAGAGGAAAAATCCCCTCATATATAATATATATATAAAAATATATATATATATATAAAAACGTTATAATGTTCCTTTATAATGTCACTTTATTGTCCATCACCCTTCCTATTGCGTATTTGGTTTTAGGTCATAGTGAAATCGTTTTTATAAAGTATTAAAGTAAAGTAAAGTAAGTATTAAAGTATTAAAGTATGTGGCATTAGCAATGACCACCAGATATAATCTTATTTTACATTGATCTGATTGGTTTTAATCTGATTTTAATTTTTTGATTATACATATTTTAATTATGCATATGCTGACTAATTTGTTAGTATATTTTTATATCTATATACAAGGTTTTGGGTAAAATATCCCCTCGATGATCATTATGCCATGGATGAGTAACCTGGTACTAATTGCTCTATTAGATTGCTCATGGGGCTGTTTTGAATCATCTTTACGTACAGGTTGCTGGGCAACACACCTCTCCCTGGTGATCATTGGTATGCCGTTTACTCCGTGCGGACAGCGCTCGCGCATGCGCAGTTCGGCGGGCTACATGAAAATGGCGCCCGATACGGAGACATTTGTCAAAGGGAAAATGGCGCGCGATTACAGCGCATGCGCCTTTTTCCCTATTTAGGTCCTACACTGACGTCCACTGCTGTAAGCTAACCCCCTATGACTACGTGCCTTCGCACGAAACGCGTCAGGGAGCGGCTACAAGCGGTGTGACGTCACGCCGACCGGCGCCACGAGGGCCCCGGCGGCCATTTATTATCCTATGTATGGTCAGTATCTTCCCTGCCTCTGCCTGTATACTATGTGTCTTTGGGAATAAAACACCCCTTGTGTATAAGGTATCACACTATCTGGCCTCCTTTGTTCTTGGGGCTCTCCTGGTGGGAGTCCTTTACATCTGCAGAGCGGCCCCTTTCTTCCATGTGTGGAAAACACTACCAGGTGGCGAGAGGCTTTTGTGACCAGATCTGACCAGATCCATATGAGGACCCTGGAATTATCAGCTTTAAATGCGCACTTGAATTGCGTATCTGGTGAGTGCGCAATTCTTATCTTTATCACCTCATCCACGAATCCAGGGATTGGAGCTCTTTAAGGACTTTCTTGGATTTTTGAGCACACTACGGACTATACTTGTCATTTAGTCACCGTTTTGCACTTTAATAGCACTTTATATTAGTGTATATTTATTAAGTATATAAGTGTATATTTGTTCAGCTAGCGCTGCACCTCTCCCTCGTATGCATTTCTTATTATGAAGGTTTATATGGTACCTTTTGGTGTTCAGCTGCTTTCTTCTTATTTATTCATTTTATTCACTAATTGATTTTATTAGTTGTTTGAAGCGCTCACTTATTCTGAGATTTATCTTTTGCAATTACCTTTTGAGGCTTTCCCTCCTTATGGAGGGTGTCAATGATGGTCTTCTGCACAACTGTTAGGTCAGCAGTCTTTCCCATGATTGTGATTCCTACTGAACCAGACCGAGAGACCATTTAAAGCCTCAGGAACCCTTTGCAGGTGTTATGGCTTAATTTGAGCCGAGGATATTGCACCTTTTCACAATATTCTAATTTTCTGAGATTGTGGATTTGGGATTTTCATGAGCTGTAAGCCATAATCATCACAATTATGACAAATCACGGCTTGAACTATCTTGCTTTGCATGTAATGAGTCTATCTCATATATTAGTTTCACCTTTTAAGTTGCATTACTGAAATAAATGAACTTTTGCACAATATTCTAATTTTTTGAGTTTCACCTGTATATTGTTATATGATTGAATCAGACTGATTCAAATTGGAAGTATTCAATATTTTTGAACGCCACTTCAACCCACCAAGAGAAAATGGCATGAACTGATTGGACATTATCGACTGGCATCATGTACATCCGAATTAACAAATGGAACAAAATTTGGATCCATTCATTATCCAAATCTGAATTATCAAACAAATTTGAAAATTGAATTAATTTTCCCATGGGCTAGAACTACTATTGCATCATGTGACATCATCAGAATAAAACAAATGCATTTGTTAATTTTATTATAACTTTTTTCTGATCCGTTGACATTTGTTACTATGTCCATTTGGAGATTCACATACATCCAAATCTCCGAAAATAAAATTTTCATCTGAAAAATAATTTGTAACGAAATGAAATGCACATGTCCAGTAAACAAAAGTTTGGCCTTCAAGAGAGAAGAACCAATCAGGAGTCAGTCAGCCTCTCTTGCATTGCATAGTAATATCAGACTAATACTGGGACCCTGTGTTCATACTACAGAAGAGCACAGAAAGTACCTAATTAGTGACCTACCGCCCCTCCATTTCCCTATCAGTGGAAAAGTGACTAAGAAAGCAGAATTTTTACAGCAATTATGGGTAACATCACTACATTTTGGGTATCAGGTAAGACACACACATAGGATACACTGCTGAAATCTTGATAATGGTTTGTGCTTGGAATAACATTTTAATGAGAACACTTAAAAGTCTTACTAGCCATATCTCATGGCACGGCTGTTTATCAAAGTCATCTACACATCTTACAATCTACTTTAGTTTAGCAGCAGAAGTAAATTCAATAAATTAAATGGATTATCAAACTAGGCTCTACACTACAGTTTTAATAAAATCTAAGGGAGATAAGGGAAAAAAATGGTACCTTGTATGGTCACCCTAAAGTGGACCTAGCATCAAATGTATGTTTGTATGTTATGTGCATGCATCTTAGGAGAGTGAGGCTCTTGCCCTGGCAACACATTATTTTGCTTTTAGACCCAGGACAGAGCTGTCTTAGCTCAAGCACTTTTAAGGGTCATAATCTACATCTTGTACAGGTATGCTGGCCCAGAGATGACACAGCCCTGTAAATCCTTGGGGGTATACAGTTCATGGCATGTTCACAAACATCTGACAATGATCAGCTTCTGCTTTAGTCTCTCTCTTTGTTAGAAAGTTAGAAAGTAGCAGTCTAAGCATTAAAAAAGGCTCCATTCACACAGGCCCTCGAGACCTGTAGACTGTAAATGGGCCATTTATTTTTGTGGCTTGAACTGCCAGGTGCTGCATGCAGACTGCCTATGCAAGTGAAAGGGGCCAGAGGAAATGCTTGCAACTGCATGCAACAGTCCTGTAATATAATTTCAGTCTAGGAATACTGTTTATGTATATTGTGACATGTCTGGAATTTTTTACACAGACTTCCAAAGTTGCTGAGATGACTATTTTAGCAATATGCATGCATATGAATGGCAGACATCCCTGGCACCAGTTATTGTCCAATGGAAAAAAAGAAATTGGCTGAAAAAAAAATTCCCCTCTTCCTCTCACTCTCAACAGAGGTTGGTTGCAGAAATCCTGGGTAAGGACATTGCAGATGTGCATAAATCAATAAAGCGTATATGTGGAGACATATGATGCAGAAGTGTATATGACCAACACTTTGAAAGGAGATGGCTTGGGGGGTCTGGGTGAGGTGGTGGAGTGGTTCCAAAACACTGTAGTGCAGAACCTCTCAAGCTACTGAAGATTCTCTACAGTAATAGATAAGGACAGCAGAGGTTGCATCCGAGTGTAGCAGTACAAAAACTAATTTATTCACACAATTGGCAACTTACAAGACAATGTGGCAATATTAGGCATATGCATATAGAAATATCATTCAGGGTCATCTTCCAGGGATGGACCTTTGCAGAACAGGGTAAGCTTCCTTAGGAGGCATTTCAGTACCTGTAGC
This sequence comes from Staurois parvus, assembly GCF_062004578.1. Taxonomy (NCBI): domain Eukaryota; kingdom Metazoa; phylum Chordata; class Amphibia; order Anura; family Ranidae; genus Staurois; species Staurois parvus. The sequence goes on from NW_028318157.1 coordinate 8,582,563, forward strand.
TGTAATGCAAAGAAGACACCTCCGGGGACAGCAGACTAAGTGTATCAAGAGGTGAATGAAAAGCTAGCTATGTAAATAGCAACTCACAGAGGTAAAGGGTTAAGAGTCTTATAACATGTGGGTCTTTCATCTCACATGGGTCCAATCGCCCATTCATCATTTAGATGTACTGTAGGAGAGCCGAGCAGGGTTCAGCTGTCGTCGGAGCCTAAGGATGTGAATGGAAGACTTGATCTGCTATCCTACATCTGGATGACTAATGAACGATCGAACTCACGTGAGGGGGAAGATGCACATAAGATAAGATGTTTTGATGGTAAATCAGAGCTGTCAAGCTGCAGATGTAACAGCTTTTTGTGAATCTTCTAGAGCAGGGATATCAACCTGGTAGCCCCCCAGCTGTGCGTAACTACAAGTCCCACCATGTGTCAGGGATTGCCGCGGCACTGGTCCCGGCGCAGGCGCAGGGCGCAGCCCTGCACGGGGATACGGGCACTAGGTCCAGGCCGGCCACGGTGACGAACTTGCGCATGCGCACTAGGGTCCACGGGCGCGCGCCTTGCACCAATGACGGCGCAGGGTGCGCTATTTAAATCCCCCTGAGCAGTCACTGGTTGCCGTTTGGTCTTTCCTGTTCCCTGATCTGTGTGTACCTGTGTTCTGATAAGTTGCTGACCCGGATTGCTCCTGACATTGCTGTACTCTCCTGCCCTGACCCTTGGCTTGCCTGACCTCTCTCCTGGATGCCCCCTGTTGGTTCTGATCTACTGTTGCTGACGTGGCATGTGACCCGACTATTCTCTGCCCGCTGTTTTGTACCTCACAGACCCCATGGCTCCTGACTTGGCTCGTTTGACCCTGCACCTGCTCAGCCATCCATCCCGTCGGGATCGCCGACCTCCTCATATCAGGCTCTTACTCTGCGGGAGCCCTCGGCGGACGCCTCTACCATTGGTAAGTGTGCCCAGTAGTCGCGACCTGGTCTCGGTGCGCTCCAAGTCCATCCCCACCATCAGGGGCTCTGGCGAACAAGTGCTCCGGGACTTAGATTCCGCACTCTGGAAGCACCTGACCAGTGGAGTGCTAGAGGTACCGCCGGGCGGTCCCTTACACCATGACTCTGCCTTTGGGAGTCATGCTTGTAACCGTCAATCTTGGAATGCCTCATGGGACTTGTAGTTTGGCAACAGCTGTAGGGCCACCAGATTGACATCTGTGTTCTAGAGGGAGTCACTAAGACCTCCTCACAAGGTTTATGGGGTGGAAAGGGGGAGTGCTGAAATATTTTATAATATTTTTAAAGACCTTCTCACAATGTCTATGTTGTGCATGCAGACATATTTAACCACATGACATAATCTAGTGACCCATATTTTATCTTGTTTTGTGCTCTCACAAATTGCATAAGGTCAGACTTGTAATGTGATGTAATGTATCTAATCAGCCTTCTGCATCATTCAACTTACTTAATTTTGATGTTGGATTCTCCATGATTTTCCTCTAAACGCCTATATATTATTGAGTAGTTTTACCAGATCAGGATTTATAAAATTTGTTACAATTTTGTTCTGCAAAGCCCAGACAAGAATGTGAATTTCCTTAAAGCCTAAGTTTAACTAAACAAAAACAAGATCAGCGCAAGGGACGTTACTTATCTTCAGTAGAATGTGTCCACTGTGCTGCTGTGTCCTCCTTTAGATTAAATCTTCCTTTTCCGATGACCCCCCTCCTTTAATCCATCAATACAGCAGAAGTTAATACCACTAAGGGGCTGTCACAGACACTCATTAAGAAAGCCTGACTATGCCCATTTTTTCCGCTTAGTTGTTTCATTCATAGAAGCCATGCTACAGCTACTATGAATGAAACAGGATCTAAGCATTGAGAAAAAGCAGATGATTGATAGGGCTGCCCCTCTATTCATATTCATTCGCTTTACATTCAGCTATGAATGGAGTAGCTACACTGAAAGGGTTATCATAGTCAGCCCCTCTGTTATACTAACCTCTGCCATACTGGAAAATTACGGGGATGAGGGAGGGAGGGAGGGAGGGTATCAGAGAAGGAAGATCTAAAGAAGGACACTACAGCACAAGCTAGACATCCCTTATTTTTTTTACTTTTTCATTTTTTATATACACTTAGACTTTACTTCCTGATAAGCTAGTTACAACTGGCATAACCCAGCTCTGCTAAAGAAGTTAAATATGACATGGTAACTTTATGGATTTTAATTAGATATCTCTGAAGCTTTACAGACTCTGAACAAGAAGTGTTTATTCCACTTAAGCCATTTAAGAAATACCTGGCTTTATATGTTCTATATCCCAGTCCTGTGTAAAAATCTGCAATAGGATGTACTGTATGATAGGCTTCATTAGCAGATATTTGGTTATCGGTGGTCTGGTAAGGATATACGGTAAGCCTTTTGAAGTTTACTCACTCTCTTGGAAAAGTTTAGTTTAACAGCCTATCTATTTTTATGGAATTCTACAGGCATGCTGGGTTGTATAAGTTCTTACACACATAATTTGTTTGTATGTTTTAAATTGGATGGAATGTCACAGAGTTGCAAATTCTAATGTCACAGAGTTGCACCTCATTCACCACCCGGACCTCATTCACCACCCATCAGAGGAGGCTGGAATATCCACCTGGTAAACTTAAGAGAACGTGTGAATAGAAGACCAGGTGGCGGCCTTGCAAATCTGTGAAAAAAGTGTCCAGATGCTGAAAATCCCAGGAGGCGCTTATAGATCTAGTGACCTGTGCCTTGAAAGGAAAAGGGTGGCACCCAATCCTTAATATGATCAGCTTGAATGATGGTCTGTCTGAGCCACTGAGAAATGGTGGAATGAGAAGCTGTTCACCCTTATAGGGGACCATTAGGAATGAGAAAAAGTCAGTCTTTCTAAAGGAAGCAGTGGCTACAAGATAAACTCTTACAGCTCTAACATTCAAACAATCTCTTTATGATGAACTGGAGCTGCACATTGGAACATTAGTACAATTTCCTGGTTAAGGTGAAAGGCCCAAACTATTTTAGATAGACAGACATTCTGGGCCTCAGCATCACCCTGTCCAAGACCAGAAAAGGGTTCTTTACAGGATAATGCTGCTATCTCAGATACTCATCTAGCAGAGGAGATGGCAACATAAAATGCAATTTTGTGAATGTGAATGGAAAGGGAAATATCACAGGAAAGTGAACAGGGAAAACCACATTGTAGACACCTTGCACAAAGTTCTTGTTTAAAAGAATGGGAAATCCGAGATCTCTGAAGCAAGATTGCAAGCCTAGACACCTTACCCCCCTTGAAAGGTGCAGAGGGCAAAATGCTGCTCTAGATTCATCTATAAGAAGGCAAGTATTCATGCCACTGAGAATTTGCTGGGGCAAAAGCCTTTTCTCACCAAGCGAAGTATGCCTTCCACATAATTGATAGACCTTGCGAGAATTTGACTTTCCTGACTTCTAGCATTATGAAAATCACTTATTCAGAAATGCCCGTCTCTCAGAGCCTGAGCTTCAACAGTCCTGTTAAAACCAGTGACAGTGAGAGGATGGAACAGCCTATGGAGCGTCTGTCATAAGTCTTAGTAGGTTGGATTACCATATCCCCTTGGGTCAGCCCAAAACTATTAAGATCGCCGGAATGTTCTCCATCTCAATCCTGCAAAGCAGACAAGGAAGGAGTTTCAGGGGAGAAAAAGTGTAGAGAGTGTAGGGGAGAAAAAGTGTAGAGAGGGGAGATCCCGCTGAGCCACCAGAGCATCCACTGCTTTTGCTAGAGGATCCCTGTAATAATAAATAAAATAAAAAAAAATAATATAGCATATGCAATTGCTACACATGCCATATTGTAATTTAACCACTAGCCTACAGGGCACTTATACCCTCTTCCTGCCCAGGCCAATTTCCAGCTTTCAGCGCTGTTGCACTTTGAATGACAATTGGGCGGTCATGCAACACTATACCCATATGAAATTTTTATCATTTTATTGTGACAGATAGAGCTTTATTTTGGTGGTATTTAATCTCCTCTGGGTTTTTTTTATTTTTTCTTAAACCAAAAACCACTGAAAATTTTGAAAAAAAAATTTTTTTTCTTAGTTTTTGTTATAAAACTTTGTAAATAAGTGATTTTTCTCCTTCACTGATGTGCGCTAATGAGGCTGCAGTGATGGGCACTGATAGGCTGCACTGATGAGGCATTAGTAGGTGGCACTGAAAGGCAGCACACATATATGGCACTGATAAGCGGCACTGACTGGCACTGCTGGGTGACACTGAAAGGCAGCTCAGATGGGCACTGATATGTGGCACTGGCAGGTGGCATGGATGAGCACTGAGAGCTGGCAGTGATGGACACTGACAGGTGGCGCTGCTGGGGCTACACTGATCATCAGTGTCTGATGATCTGTGTAGATGTCCCCTCCGAGGAATGCTGATTACCGGCTCTCCTCTCGAGCTGTCAGCGTGACAGCTCGTGGGAAGAGAAATGCCGATAACCGGCATTTCCCTGTTTACATGTGATCAGCTGTGATTGGACACAGCTGATCACATGACCAAGCCGACATCTTCGGCTCTTTCCGTGGATCAGTGATCCGCTGTGTCCGAGGGACACAGCGCACCGCCGATCGCCGCGCTCCGGGAACTGCACATGCGCGGTTAGAACGTGAGCACGTCATATGACGTCCTCCCAGAACGAGAGAACCACCGTGCGTCTGTCATATTACTATATGGCGGGCTGGAGGTGGTTAAGGTTATCAAAAATTACCTTTTTCAAACTGCAGTGCTATCATGTTCTGTAAAATCCAAGCAATATGGCAACCTGGAGACCTTCTGTAGACAGTTGGTGTACAGAACATCCTCAGAAATGTACTTTTCTGCATGGGTGATTGGCTCACTGATTTTGCCAGATTATTTTAATATACAAGTCAGATTTTAGACACTCTCTGCAACAAAAATGTTATTTTTGGCAAGATACGCCCAAAGGATTAATTAGCTTTAAAGGGATGCAGACACTTTCCCCATTAGAACACTGCAAGTACACCAGTGGATAATGAAAACATCACTTCCATTCAGATTCACTCTGCACACAACAAACAGCTATTTCTTCAGAGCAGAAACAGATAGGAATCTGCTACATAGTTTGTTAAAATCCTTGCAATGTACATTGATAAACAAGAAGGCTTTGTTTTTTGCTCAACAATAGTGGAATTACATTTAAGGGTTTCTGCCCCATCCTCACCACTTCAGTAGCAGGAATAACAGCGATTTAAAGCTGGCCATATGTGGTTCTGTTTTTTTGCTCAGCCTTCTGAACCAATACACCCATTTACACATTCGAGGTGGAGGTGGAAATTCTCCCAGCTGTGCTATTGTATTTTGAAAGCATGGAAACTCCCCCACTGTCAGAATACACAGATTTGCGCTGCGGTCTGTGACTTCAGCCTCTGATTGGGCAGCTTTTATCCACCAGGGCGGTTTACCAGAGGTTTATTGATGCATCGAATTCTGTTCAACTACAGTGGAGACACAAAATATGGATGGTCCCCGCTGAACCAGCCAAACTTCAATCTATCTGTGGATACCTTTACCCTTTCCTAGTTTCGGCCTCCATGGTGGGCTTACCCCCACAAGAGTCCCCAGAGACAGCACTCTGAATTAGGCAGACCACAACTCTTGAATGGATCCAGAGAACAGCAACATTACAGGCCACCCCACATCTTCCAACAGGAGTCCACCAACCTACAAAGGGTGATATACAGTGGATATAAAAAGTCTACACAGCCCTGTTAAAATGTCAAGTTTCTGTGATGTAAAAAAATGAGACCAAGAAATAATTTCAGAACTTTTTCCACCTTTAATGTAACCTATAAACTGTATAACTCAGTTAAACAACAAACTGAAATCTTTTAGGTGGAGGGAAGTAAAAGTAAAAAACTAAAATAATATGGATGTGTAAGTGTGCACACCCTGCAACTAATACTTTGTTGAAGTAAGTTTTGATTTTATTATATCACTCAGTCTTTTTGGGTATGAGTCTATCAGCATGGCACATCTTGACTTGGCAAAACACTCCAAATCTGTCAGATTGCAGGGGTTTTTCCTGTGCACAGCCCTCTTCAGAGCACACCACAGATATTTGATCTGATTCACATATGTGCCATTCCAAAACTTTAATCTTCTTCTGGTGAAGCCATTCCTTTGTCGATTTAGATTTATAGTCGTTGTTGTCATTCTGAAAGATGAAGTTCCTCATCATGTTCAGCTTTCAAGCAGAAGCCTGAAGGTTTTGTGCCAATATTGACTGGTATTTGGAACTGTTCATAATTCCCTCTACCTTGACTAAGGCCCCAGTTACAGTTGAAGAAAAACATCCCCAAACATGATGCTGCCACCACCATGCTTCACTGTGGGCATGGTGTTCTTTTGGTGATGTGTAGTGTTTTGGACCCAAATATATCTTTTGAAATGACTAAAAAGTTCAACCTTGGTTTCATCAGACCCTAAAAAATTTTCCCACATGCTTTTGGGAGACTTCAGATGTGTTTTTGCAAAATTTACCAGGGGTTGGATGTTTTTCTTTGTAAAAAATTGGATTATGGGGTAGAGTGGCAAGACAAAAGCAGATATATGAAGAGTACGGGAAATTGTTATCACATGTACCACACAGCCATTACTTGCCAGATATTCCTTCAGCTCCTTTAATGTTGCTGTAGGCCTCTTGGCAGCCTCCCAGATGAGTTTTCTTCTTGTCTTTTCACCAATTTTGGAGGGACGTCCAGTTCTTGGTAATGCCACTGTTGCACTCTATTTTCTCCTCTTGATGATGACTGTCTTCACTGTGTTCCATGGTATATCTAATGCTTTGGAAATTCTTTTGTACCCTTCTCCTGACTGATAGATTTTAACAATGTGTTTTTGCAAAATTTACCAGGGGTTGGATGTTTTTCTTTGTAAAAAATTGGATTATGGGGTAGAGTGGCAAGACAAAAGCAAATATATGAAGAGTACGGGAAATTGTTGTCACATATACCACACAGCCATTACTTGCCAGATATTCCTTCAGCTCCTTTAATGTTGCTGTAGGCCTCTTGGCAGCCTCCCAGATGAGTTTTCTTCTTGTCTTTTCACCAATTTTGGAGGGATGTCCAGTTCTTGGTAATGCCACTGTTGCACTCTATTTTCTCCTCTTGATGATGACTGTCTTCACTGTGTTCCATGGTATATCTAATGCTTTGGAAATTCTTTTGTACCCTTCTCCTGACTGATAGATTTTAACAATGAGATCCCTCTGATGCTTTGGAAGCTCTCTGCGGACCATGGCTTTTGCTGTAGGATGCGACTAAGAAAATGTCGGGAAAGACCTACAGCTGAACGTCATTTGGGGTAAATCAGAGGCACTTTAAATGATGGCAGGTGTGTACTGGTTCCTTTTAACATGATTTTGAATGTGATTGCTTAATTCTGTACACAGATACATCCCACATCCCGTTACAAGAGGGGGTGCACACTTATGCAACCACATTATTTTAGTTTTTTATGTTTACTTCCCCCCACCGCCCCTAAAAGATTGCAGTTTGTTTTTCAATTGAGTTGTACAATTTATAGGTCACATAAAAAGTGGAAAAGGTTCTGAAATGATTTATCTTTGTCCAATTTTTTACATCACAGAAACCTGACATTTTAACAGGGGTGTGTAGACTTTTTATATCCACTGTATGGAGGAGAATGTCCTTTTTTGCTAGTGTCTATTCCCTGGAAGGCAGCTGCATATAACCCAGTCTTAATGATTTAGAAACACCGGTGTCCTGAACTGTACAATCTGGAAAATATGCCACGTAAAGCTAGTCATCAGAAAAATGCCAAATGTAAATGTCCATATCTTAGTCGCATACATCTAGCATGCACATTTTTGTATAATCATAAAACACAAAGACATGTAGATGCAATAATGCAATGGTTCTATGGCTCTTGGCCATGTACCTGGTGCACATGCATGACCATCGTTGAGATGGCTTAAATGGGAAAGTTGTGGAAGTGCATAGAAGATTCAAGAAAAGGATCCACTAGCAAGTGCAAGAGGCTGGTACTGTCTCTGGGAGGTAGTGCACGGTGGGGCTTCTGTAGAAAGCAACAGTGAGACTAGAGTGTGGGTATGCAATGCTAAGAGGTGGGTTAGGGAGTTTTACATGAGCACTATGGGGGTTATTTACTAAAACTGGAGAGTTCAAAATCTGGTGCAGCTCTTTAGAGAAACCAATCAGCTTCCAGGTTTTGTTGTCAAGTCTTAATTGAACAAGCTGAAGTTATAAGCTGATTGGCTACCATGCACAGCTGCACCAGATTCTGAATGCACCAGTTTTAGTAAATCTCCCCCTATATGTTCAACCTGTGTGTGGTTGTAAGGAGTTGGTGAGGAACAGGTGCACTTTAAGAGGAAACGCAAATGTTCCAATTCTTAACATGTATATATTTAACCCAATCCAGGTAGCAGAGGAAGATCAAACTTTATTGAAACTGCTTGCATACAAAATATATTGCACTATAACCAAACAAATGTCAACATAAAAGTCCAATCTGTTTTAGCTAGTATGTACAGAAGATAATGCCCTCATGGGCACAACAATGTTAGTTTACCTTTTGTTTAGTATCTACAGTATTTTGAACCAAACAGCATACAGATGATGTGTGCAAGGTACCAATTCATTTATTTTTGCTCCCCCCCCCCCAAATACTATACATTCCCAAAATAAATAACTAGAAACCAACATTAGTGTTTGGCAATACTTTTAAGACATTTTATATATGTTATACTGTGTGCAGCATGTTGTCATTTAATATATTCACTTGTATGCACTGGAAATTCAAGAGCAATAGGTAAAAAATGATAACTGGTCAATGGACAATACTAGAGGTGGGGCCCTCTAGTATTCGCCATAAACTTTTCTGTAGATCTGTTATGTCTCCATAGAGATAGGACATCCCTTTATAGAAGTGGTAGCAGAGATAAGATTCAGGAGCTGTATCACCATTCTAGGCTGGAGGTTTATTTCATATAGAACAGGAAAACCAAAGAATCACATGACTTTCCTTAAAGTACCATGTTAAAGTAAAGTAATCATACAAATGATATAGTATATGAGGGTTTTGGAATTTGATCTGGACCCTGAAATTAATATAATCTTTCCATGCTAGCAGCAGTTCTTCCTTTCACTACTGCCATGGACTGTTCTTAGTCTGCCCAGCCCCTTCCTAGCAGGTACCTTAATGGGGAAGGAACAGGAAAAAGCCAGGAATTTGATGGGGTAGAGAAGCCTCTTTCTCTAACCCTTAATATTGCCAAGAAAAAAGTCTTAACACAACATATGGGGGGTGGGGGGACTCTGTGTGCTTTTTTGAACAATGTTTCCAGATCGGTTATAAATCTCCCATGAATTTTCTGCACTCCTCCCTGCACCTTGCAGTGGTCTGGTTTTACTGGCACAGAATTACAGATTTGGTATCAAATTTCCATCAATCCAATATAATATTGTTCTTTAAATTAATTACAGATGGGAATAGGCTTTAAGATAAATAGCCACACTGCATTTGTAATAATAGGAATATCCACTTCTACACTGTTAATGAAATGCAGCCTTACCTCTCAAGGATCCCCATGCATTTTATTAATTTATACTCTCTGTAATCCCTGACAGATAAGACTGCACAATTATAACAACTCAAAACTTGCATTTAGAATGATCACAAATTCCCTCTGTTGACTAGTTTTCCTCGGGCCTTTCAACAATGCAAACACCACCAGGGACATATTTTCAAAGCAGTGAATGGGACCTTTACCAAACATTCACTGGTGAATTACTGTCATTAAAAACACGAGTACTACATATATTCATTGGCAGTGAATGTTTGGTAAATGTCATACTGACTACTTTCTAAAAGTCTGTCCAGGGAGCATTAACTAAAGATGCAGATCTGCATTTTAAATTAAAATCCCTGTTAACGAGAGGACACCTGAACAAAAAAAATGACGCACATTCAACTAAACTGACTAGTTTAAGTACTCATCCAGCTCTCATATTAAAAAGATTCCCAACAGATGATTGTAAATCTCTCACAACATGATAATTAAGAAAACAATACCCAGTATTTCTACAAAGACATTGTGTCCCTGGTATGACTATTAATTGCTAACTCGGTGCAAAACCAAATATTTCTACTTTTCCATTTCTGTCGCCAAGGCTTATGTATACATATAACTGATAAAATATTATGGAAAGCATGCACTCTTCTATAATGCTCTACTGATTCTTAAGGATTGCTACATATATTTTACAGCTAATACGTTCGATTCCCCTGATTCATCCACACAATAGTCATACCTGCCAAGTTAGAAAAAAGGCACAGATCATACAATTTTTTCTTTTTTTTGCTAAGTGAAAAATTACATTATGCTGCACATTTATTAGGTCCCACTAAGATACTGCTGAAAGAGTTAGAAAAGATGGAATGACTTAAAGAAAACCTTTCCAGAGAGATCCATGGAAGTTGCCTTTGGAGGCCTAATTTTGAAAATGTTAGTTTCCCGGCTGTCACGCTTACCCTCTTTGCTTCAATCGTTTCAGTCATTAACACAGAACAGGTCAGACAGCTTTCCTCTGACTTTGCTGATCTGCATACTTGTCTGGGATTTATAAGCCAGGGCTTTCTGACTCAGCCAGCCAACTAGAATTTTCAGCTCAGCAACAGCCCATACAGATTTCTCTTAAGAAAGCCTTACTTTTAGGCATACTGCATAATTGGAAAAACAAGCCCAGCTTATGAACTGTCTACTTACACTGAAATTTGAATTATAGCTGTCATTTTTTTTTTTGTTTCTTTCTTACTAATCAGCTGCCTGAAAAATAGTGCAACTGAACACAATTATACCAACACACAGTTTAGTATTTTTTCATTTATTTTCTCTTTTAAACAAAAAATATTTTTTTCTTAAAGTCAAGTGCAATATGTATTTGAAAGCCTCGGAGGTTTTGATAATTAATGCAAATACGTTTCCAATGCCTGACTTTGCCAATACTAACAAAATAAGGCTAACAGGAACGCTTGTGTCATGCTCCGTGTCTTCTCGCCTATTTGTCTTTGGCCTACCAGGCTTCTAGAATGTGAAATATGATGTATCTTTTTTAGACTTTGTTTAGACTGTATAGGGTTGACTGTAGACATGTAAAAGTTATGGTACACCATTGACCATCAGTTGCTGGCCATCCACAGCCTCAGGCTTCTCTTTCTTTTGAATGCGGTCTTTGCCAGTGCGAAGTCGGGTGCCCTCAACAGTCGTGTTCTGCAAGCTTTTAGTGTGTACACTTCTTTCGTTATTGCAGTCGATTCGGATCTGAAAATGCAAACAGAAATAAAAGGAACTTTGAAATAGTCCTTCCTGTGATTTCAGTATTGACAAATTCGAATTGTCTGTGCATCTATCTGCTGCCTTCTTTTATTTCTATGGCATTCATGTGATAGATGTTTCCTGCTGAAATTCTTAATTCTATCACACCAGGAAGGTAGAGTACAAAGTTGCAGAGGTGTACATCATGGACTATATTACGCAAAAGTATTTATTGTTTATTGCATTTGCTAAAGGATAAGTTAACCTTTGTAAAAAAAAATAAATAAATAATAATAATACACGTACATCTTTTTTGCAGGTAAAAAATGTGCATTTATTTATTCTTACTAGGAGCCTAGAAATATTGCACTCGTGATCAGCAGATATACACAGACAGGAAGACAGAATGAACTACTACAGCGCTTAAGAGAGCCATGGTAGTTTGTTGAGAACTACGTGTAGATTTCTGTGAATGAATAATGCGGCCGGGTGGGCAGAGCTTCGCTCGGCCATGTCTTTTTTTAAATTGTGACAGCAGTCACGGGGAAAAGATCTCCAGTCTGCTGTCACAGCGGGCACTCTGGGGAAGGGCAGCTGCAGCACTAACATGTTACATCCTGAATGCGGTAAACATGTAACATGTTAGAAAAGGTGAATTTACCCTTTAACATTCAATCTGACTTTGGAAAAGTAATGGCACCGAAATTCAGTCCTTTCAAAATTCATGGATTGCGAGCTCTGGGCTTCAGCAAAATGGCATCCTCCAGCAAGAAGAAACAGAAGCAATGCTGGAGGCAATTTACAGCACACACTAATTTTGGTGGCATAATTAATAATGTGGACTGTATTTTTTGTGCTAAAGAACATTATTTCTTATCAAGTTGTTATGGGTAAAGTTCTGTTTTAAGCACTTGTGCACACAGAGCTTAAAAATGCAGCTTTTACAGACACTGAATGTTTCTTTTTTCAGTTTGTAAAAGGACTTCTATGTAATCTTATGTGTCCATGCACAAAGGCATTTTAGAAGAGGTTTTTAACCTCCCTGGCGGTATTCCCGAGTGTAGCTCGGGGTAAAATGTCAGTGCCAAAAGCGGTAACCCCGAGCTACACTCGGGCTTACCATGCGGCGCTGCATAGGTAGTCCCTGCAGAGCTTACCTTGTCCTTCGCTCCCGCGATGTGTCCCCTGCAGCGTCCCCGGCCATCTCCTCCGAACGATGCTGGCATCCGGCTTCTGTGTTCTGGTCCCTGTGACGTCAGGACGTACGGGCGCGGCAGGAAATTTGAAAATTTTAAAAAATGTCATTTTTTTCCAAACAAATTTTACATAGCAAAACATTGCTGTTTCAACCCATTTCACATACATTTTGTCCCGAGTGCTTTGTCCTGTGCCCTGCCTGCATTTTGTCTGTTCTTTCTGCCTGGAAACTGAGAAAAGTCCATGGCGTCCAAAAAGTTTCCCTTTAGGTCAAAAGCGGGTTTAGATCAGCTAGAGAACAGTGATATTAAATTAGAACTACTTGCAGAATTGAGTGATGATTCGTGGGGAAATTCGTCATCAGACACTGAAAACGATTTTGCGACTTGGCGCTATATTTCAAATTTCAGTGTTTTTGGTTTGATTATATTATTGAATTAAATGTATTATTATTATTATATTATTATTTTTATGATTATTTATTAAATTATAATTTATGATTTCCTGTTTCAAATTTTATCATACCCGGGATGTTTAATAGACTCTTGTTCGGACAGATTTCAGTGAGTTATTCCTAAAAATGACAGCCTACAATAAAAAAACTACATATTTCCATGCAAAATAATGGTACTGCTTTCAGCACCAAAAATCTGAAATAATCAGACCGCCGAGGAGGTTAATAAGCTGAAAAAAAAACAACACCACCAAAAGGCATGTTCATGAGATGAGAGCAGAAAAATGAGGAAAGTGTCTTCTAAATGCACTTAAATGCTAGATGTGCCTAGCGTTTGACCGTTAATGCATTCCAATGACCAGAATAAATGAATATTCTGGCCAATAAAATACATTAAAGCTCAAATGCTAGATGTGCCTAATTGTGTGTGCAATACGCAGTTTTTACCACACTTTTTAAAAGCAGCATTTTCCTACCAGGAGTTCTGGCATTCAGAGGGCTTTTACAGACGCCCATGTGTACGAAGCCTATGGCCGTAGGAGAAATGTAGAATACACGGTTACTTTACTGCAACTTATGCTTTAACTCCTTTATGGACCCTGCAAGGTCAAAACAAACCTTAACGTCCAAACCCAATTTTGCAGCTCTAACATAGGTTAAAAAAAAAAATTGTACATATTGCGACCACTTAGTGTATCCAGGTGCATTTAGTTTGAAGGGACTGGGCTTTCATTTGGTGGTAAATGTTAATGGATATCTCCTTATTTTGTTTTATTATCTAAGGAAAACAGGACCAAAAGAGCAAAAAAAACATTAGCCGTATATTTTATGCCATTACCATGCCCCACCATCAAAAAATATGCAAAATAAATTCTCCTACTTCTGAGGATCGCAGCGACACCACATGATTGCGTTATTTTTTCTTTGTCCCTGCAGCAGGGCCATGAAACACTATGCATTTTGTTTTTTTTTTCCTACCTAAACACACTGCCACTAACACGGACTAAAACTAAATATAAAACCTTTTTTCTTACCAAAGCACACCAACTCTTATAATGCCACCAACACTGACACAGCCACCAACACTTAATAAACTAAATCAAGGCCTGAACTAGTTCATCTTTATTAATTTTTTTTCCCTCAACAGACTTCCTGTACAGGGTTTTACCTCTAGCAGGTGGAAAAGATACACTGTATCTTTTCCTCTAGAGAATTCTATTTCTCCTCTTCACAGAGGAGAAACAACATAGGGAGGAGATATAAAGTGAATGATCACTGTGATAACCAATCACAGGCTATTACATTGATCATGTGATTGAGAACCAGTTCTTCTGGTTCCTGATTGTTAGTAGAGATCTGGAGCTTTCAATGACAGCTTAGTCTCAGTCCTGGGAGTGCGTGACCGAGCATGCTTTCAGCACAAACACAGGAATACATATATGCAGCTTACATGATTAAAGCTCACTTCCTGGACACCACATATGTGTCACATGGTAATAAAGGGGTTAAGGTACATTTGCTCATCAAATATGAAATAGCTTACATTTAGGAATGACTAATCAGCAACTGATTGGTTGCTGTCTTTTAAGTTCAGTGAGGCTCTATTATTAAAACACTCATATCTTTAGCATAGTAGACCTTCACATGCACCACTGACAAGAAAACCAGGAGGTAGCAGTGGCTACACCATGTATTCCATTCGTACCACCCAGCCGTATGCACAGTGCTATTCATAGGAGAACAAAGTACTAATTAACAAGCAATATTTAAAGTAACAAAAGAACACAACAGTGACCAACCTGCAGAGAGCCATCTGCTGTCCGTGCTTTAGGCTCTCTTGAAGTGCGCTGCCTGTTGTCTGTCCGAGATTGGTCATCATTTGCTAAAATAAACACAAAGTAACACTATAACGAATAAATGTAAATCACTAATTCTCCCCAACTCTTTGTAAGCACACTTCACCTCTACCCTTAGAGGTGTGCAAATATAAATATAAATATGCTCAGTGACAATTAATAAAAGGAACCTTTCATTATATAATAATTTCAAAAATCCAAAATCTATAATTTTTCAAATTAAAGTCCAATTTCAAATTAAAGTCCAATATCACAATAAAATAAATAAATAAATAAATACGTGTAGTCCAAAAAATTGATTCAAGTGTAAAAAACTCTCCGCTGCTTGCAAAACCTTGATTACCTCAAAAAAAAAAAAAACAAAATATACATAGTGCATTATCCTTTATAAATAAAAATTTACATGTGAGATCAATCCGATAATATTCACCCAAGTGAAAACACGTGTACAGTGGGGATCGAAAGTTTGGGCACCCCAGCTAAAAATTAGTATTAATATGCATAAAGAAGCCAAGGAAAGATAGAAAAATCTCCAAAAGGCATCAAATTACAGATTAGACATTCTTATAATATGTCAACAAAAGTTAGATTTTATTTCCATCATGTACACTTTCAAAATAACAGAAAACAAAAAAATGGCGTCTGCAAAAGTTTGGGCACCCTGCAGAGTTAATATCTTGTACTGCCCCCTTTGCCAAGTATCACAGCTTGTAAACGCTTTTTGTAGCCAGCCAAGAGTCTTTCAATTCTTGTTTGAGGTATCTTTGCCCATTATTCCTTACAAAAGTCTTCCAGTTCTTGGAGATTTCTGGGCTGTCTGTCACGCACTGCTCTTTTAAGGTCTATCCATAGATTTTCAATTATGTTGAGGTCAGGAGATTGTGAAGGCCATGGCAAAACCTTCAGTTTACGCCTCTTGATGTAATCCCCCGTGGATTTTGAGGTGTGTTTAGGATCATTATCCATTTGTAGAAGCCATCTTCTCTTTAACTTCAGCTTTTTCACAGATGGCATCAAGTTACCATCCAAAATTTGCGGAAATTTTATTGAATCCATTTTTCCTTCTACTCGTGAGATGTTCCCTGTGCCACTGGCTGCAACACAACCCCAAAGCATGATTGATCCAACCCCATGCTTAACAGTTGGACAGAGGTTCTTTTCATTAAATTCTGTGCCCCTTCTTCTCCAAACGTACCTTTGCTCATTCCGGCCAAAAAGTTCAATTTTAACCTCATCGGTCCACAGAACTTGTTTCCAAAATGCATCAGGCTTGTCTATATGTTAATTTGCAAAGTTCAAACAATGATTTTTGTGGTGAGGACGTAGAAGAGGTTTTCTTCTGATGACCCTTCCATGAAGACCATATTTGTACAAGTATCTCTTTATAGTGGAATAGTGTACCACAACTCCAGTGTCTGCCAGATCTTTCTGGAGGGATCGTGCAGTCAAACGTGGGTTTTGAATTGTTTTTCTCACAATCCTGGGAGCTGTTCTGTCTGATATTTTTCTTGCTCTTCCAGATCTTGCTTTAACTTCCACTGTTCCTGATGACTGCCATTTCTTAATTACATTCCGAACAGAGGATATTGACATCTGAAAACGCTTTGCTATCTTCTTATAGCCTTCTCCAGCTTTGTGAGCGTCAACTATTTTCAGTTTCAGTTTTCTAGACAACTGCTTAGAAGAACCCATGGTGCTGATTGTTAGGGCAAGGTCAGATGAGTCTGGGCATTTAAAACCTTTGAGCTTGACATCACCTGGTCTTCCCAGACGATGATTGAGAACAATCCATGACACTGGCAGGTCTCAGCTTGGCAAAGGGGGCAGTGCATGCTATAAATTCTGCAGGGTTCCCAAACTTTTGCAGACGCCATTTTTTTGTTTTCTGTTGTTTTGAAAGTGTAAACGATGGAAATAAAATCTAACTTTTGTTGACATATTATAAGAATGTCTAATCTGTAATTTGAGGCCTTTTGGAGATTTTTCCATCTTTCCTTGGCTTCTTTATGCACATTAATACAAATTTATAGCTGGGGTGCCCAAACTTTCGATCCCCACTGTATATATCAAACCACATACACATGCGATATACTGTGCAAAACCATGCATGTGAAATACTCTACTGTGCTAAAAACTCATGACACAGTGCACACTTCTATCAGGGTAAGGAGTGAATACTCTTACCAATATAGAAAACAATTTATGTTTTTGATCTCAATCCACAGAAATTGCCTGGTGATATAAATCCTTTTGAAGATGTCCTCAGGGTTTGCTTTGATCCTATGATACTGTATGGATCCTTCCACCCTAGCAACTCAGATATCTTTCCACCATATACGCCAGTCAGATACCCATAGATAAGGAACAAATCATAGCGTGATACTGCCACATACTAAGATCCAAAACTTTTAATTATCCTGCTTACATTAAAAACATCTTTCCATCACACATAGCATATAAAGACCTGTCTGCCATCCGGAATCCAGGAGAGTCCTAATCGCAAGTCACAGCCGATTTTTTGCCCTCTCCAAGATGGCCGCCACTCCACTTCCGGTATTCTCGTATGCGTCTGACGTCACCTCCCTTTGACGCGTTTCGTCATTGGACGTAATCATAAAGGGTTTATGATTACGTCCAATGACGAAACGCGTCAAAGGGAGGTGACGTCAGACGCATACGAGAATACCGGAAGTGGAGTGGCGGCCATCTTGGAGAGGGCAAAAAATCGGCTGTGACTTGCGATTAGGACTCTCCTGGATTCCGGATGGCAGACAGGTCTTTATATGCTATGTGCGATGGAAAGATGTTTTTAATGTAAGCATGATAATTAAAAGTTTTGGATCTTAGTATGTGGCAGTATCACGCTATGATTTGTTCCTTATCTATGGGTATCTGACTGGCGTATATGGTGGAAACATATCCGAGTTGCTAGGGTGGAAGGATCCATACAGTATCATAGGATCAAAGCAAACCCTGAGGACATCTTCAAAAGGATTTATATCGCCAGGCAATTTCTGTGGATTGAGATCAAAAACATAAATTGCTTTGAATATTGGTAAGGGTATTCACTCCTTAAACTGATAGAAGTGTGCACTGTGTCATGAGTTTTTAGCACAGTAGAGTATTTCACATGCATGGTTTTGCACAGTATATCGCATGTGTATGTGGTTTGAAATATACACGTGTTTTCACTTGGGTGAATATTATCGGATTGATCTCACATGTAAATTTTTATTTATAAAGGATAATGCACTATGTATATTTTGTTTTGTTTTTTTTGAGGTAATCAAGGTTTTGCAAGCAGCGGAGAGTTTTTTACACTTGAATCAATTTTTTGGACTACACGTATTTATTTATTTATTTTATTGTGATATTGGACTTTAATTTCAAATTGGACTTTAACACTATAACGGGAGGTTTTTTTTTTTTAATACTATTTCTGTGTCTCAATTTCTTCAGTATTCCTTGGAAATCCATGTAATTATTAACACTTTCGCTGTCAAGTAATTTTTTTTTTTCACACTCATACTAAAATGCACATCCTTTACATGCAAATAAACTTAAAACCCCCCCAAATTTCCATAAAAATATCCAGACATAAAACTGGACTAGCTATATAAAAAAAAAAAACCCAAAAAACTTGCTTGCTAAGGGGGCACTCAGAGGAGGAGCAGAGACCGCTAGTGGGGGACTCCTGAAAAGCAAGCATTATGATACCATTGCACAGAGCAGGTACGTAGAACTTTTATTTTATTGAATAAATTAACTTTAGTACTTTTTTACTTAAAAAAAATCAGCATTTTTGCTAAAAAATTACCTAGAACCAACCCAAACATCATACATTTTCTAAAAGCAAAAGTGATAGAAAATAAAATTGTGGAAGCAATTTTTTATGTTGCATAATTGTGCAGCCCTTTATCAAATGCATATGTTCAGTAAAAAATACACTAAAATGAATTTTAGTGCACACAAACACTAGATTAACCCAATTTTTGGAAAAATATAAAAGACGGTGCTGTGTCAAGTAAATACATATTAAACACTTCAAGACTCAAAACATTTTTTCATAGCTTTAAAAGTATTTATAGGTTATCAGTTTAGAGTTTACTGTGATTTATGGCTCTATGGTTCTTACTCCGCCGTCCATGGCAATACCTCACATATAGTGCAATTGCTTACATATATTTGCTGTACCAACACAAGTGTTTGCATTTGCATTTACACGCACAGGGGCTGCTGTGGTTTTACATCTATTTTTATCTTATTAATATGTTCTCTTTTTACATTTTAATTTTTTTTTCCCCATTTCATTTTATTGCTGCCACAAGGATGCCAACAAGCCTCTATGTGATAGCATGGCCAGGTGACAGGTACCATGAGCTAACCAAGCCCTGCTGGTACTAAGGGTTAAGTGTTTTGCCCTTCCAAACAGAAGATGATGTGCAATGAAGAATGGGAACAATTTCTAGGATGAAGTTCTCTATAATCAAACTAGGTGAGAACTATCTGATAAGATTACAGAATATGGAAGGAGCAACCTGAATGCCCCCAAACAACAAGGGCAAACAACCTACAGGGTGGATTGTGCCTTACTGGTGAATACTAGTGAAATAGAGATGCTGGCAGATCTCTGTGTGAGAGTTGGTAGAGCAGTCACATAATTGAAGATGTTTGGTGAGATGGGCAGGCAATAACTGAGGCATCCACATACTGCATGTTTTATGGGAAACAAACACATAAGGGGGTACTGAGAACAGGGACAATGCAACCTTTTCCAGTACTAAGTTACAAAACAAGTTGATTAATGCATAAGCCAATTGTTTTCAGAAGAGTACAGAGAGACTTCTCAACTCGTAAAACAGGCAACCTAGTAAATCTCGACCCTGATGGAAAGAGGACATATCAAAACTCAAGGCAGAGTCTAAGAGTTGTAGGCGAAGGAGACCTGTGTAGAAAAGGGGGTTTATGTAACCTCTTTATGTAGCAAGGAGTAGAGTACTACAAAGCCTACAAAAATTCACGTACAATCCAGTACAACTTCATGTGTGCGTAGCAACGTAACAGCATGTAATCGGAAGTGATGTCATGTACATGTGATCCCTCTGCAGATAATTACCAAATTGTAGCAGTAAGACTATTACTTCATTATTTCAATCCTGAAAAA
Organism: Staurois parvus; assembly: GCF_062004578.1. Taxonomy (NCBI): domain Eukaryota; kingdom Metazoa; phylum Chordata; class Amphibia; order Anura; family Ranidae; genus Staurois; species Staurois parvus. The sequence continues at coordinate 8,602,630 of NW_028318157.1, forward strand.
TTTTTTTTTTTCATATTTAAGAGTATTTTTGTTGTAAAGGAAGGTTGTTTTTGTTTCCCTCTCTCCTTCCGGGTTATTTTCATGTTTCCATGGTCTTGGTAATTTTTTTACGGACTGTTTAGGAGAAGGATTTTGTGCTTGTCCCCTTCAGATAATTGTCTGTATAGGCATAAGTCTGTTTTTTAGCTACACTTTAAAAAAGAAAGTGAATGAAAAAGGATCTTCATTGTAGGATCACCAGGTATTATTTCAATTAAATCCTCAAAATTTAAAAAATACCGAAAACTACTTTTAAAATAATTTAGCATGTTTAAGCTTGTATGAGATTTTAATGTGTTTACATGTATTTGAAATTCTTTTTTTGTTTTCAGTATTCATTTTTCTGCTTTCTTAAAATCAATATAATAGATGCTTATTGTTTAAATGATTAACATTAACATCAATTACCTTTGAAGCCACCCCGCCCCCTCAGCCCTTGGCCTCGTGCGCCACCACGTCTTCTTCCATCCCCTCTCCGAATGTAGTTATCCCGATCTTCTTCTGCTGGTGCCAAAGACCAATCACTAAGCTCATCTCGGTGGTCAGATTCAGTTTCTGATGCGTTTGATGCTTCAGAATTTGTACCTGTTTCAAAATATACATTAGTATATTTCTGAATTGAAAACCCAAAGTAATTAAGATTGACAATTAATAGAGTCTATAAGAAACTGACAAACAAAAAGCTGATGTGTTTAAAAACGGGATTTTTTTGGTACGCACCGTAAAATCTATTTTTTGAGTTGACTGACGAACACAGCTTCATCAGTCTTGACTATGGGTTATATCGCCACCTACAGGAGTAGGACACTAGGCACAAAAAGAACACAGCACCTCCTATTGACAGCCCTAGCTAGTATAAACCCCTTCCCTGCGATAGGCAAGCCAGTTAGTCACCAAGCAGCACAAGAAAAAACAAAAAGAGATAGGTGCTTGTGTCCTTCCATGCTCTCAAAGAGAGGGATTTTATGGAGATAATTACAAAATCCTGTTTTCTCTTGCATGCATTGACGGACACAGCTTCTCATCAGTCTTGACCATATGGACATTCCAATGTAGTGCTTCAAAGAGGGGTGGGAAAATAAAACAGGAGCCACTTACAACAATGGCACCAAAACTGGTAACCCACTGAAAGGAACCCTCACAGGAGAAGCCTTAAAAACTGTGGCCAAAGGAAGCAACCGAAGATGCAAAATAACAGCAACATGTAAAATATGAAAAAGTATGCACAGTTGACCAGGGAGCCACCTTGCAAACTTGGGATACAGACGCCTGTCACTGAAGCCCCTGGAGGCACTAGTCACCCTGACAGAGTGCGCCGTAATGGGGAAATGAGGAACCCTACCTTAATGGTGTAAAGTTGGAATCACGGTCAGCCTGATCCACTGAAGAACAGTGGCAGAGGAGGCCACCAAGCCGCAGACCATCGGTATCACAAACCAACAGTCCAATCTTTGGACGGACAGCTACCCATGAACCCCCCTGACAGCATCCAAGGAGAGCTGTTCAGCCTCCTCATAGTTCAAGGGATGAGGCAGGTAAAAATTGGATACCATCTCTGGAAGGAAGGAGAACCACTTTGTCCCTGCGAAAGTCTAATAAGGAGACTCATAAGGCAAAGCCACTAGCTCTGACATGTGGTGCATGGAAGTGACCGCAATCTTCCAAAAGAGCATAAACTAGAGAAACTCTATAGTATTTTCAAAGGGACGGTCTCTGAAGGAATTGAAGGAACTAGGTGCAAGTCCCATGATGGCAACAGAGAACATACAGGGGGTGCCACATGACGCACCCCTTGGATAAGAGTATGGCGCAAAGTGTATGTGGCCAAAGGACTTGAGAAACAAGACTGCAAGGACAAAGACCTGACCTTAATGGTTGTGCTCAACATCCCACTGGAGAAAGGCCAAAATTCAAACCACTGAGAAGGAATGTGGTGGAGCACCTGAAGTCTCACACCATGAGAAATAAGCATCCAAGAAGACAGATGGACCTTAGGAGAACAGCATAGGAGGAGTCATCAAGTCCAACATCAAGCCCCTCCTGTCTCTCAGAACCAGGCCATCAGCTGGCAAGCCAGTGAAAGCAAAGCAGGGTGGAAGATCGACTCTTGGGACAGAGGAACTGCTCATAGGGGTGGCCACCAAGATGTGTTCACAATCAGTGGCACCACAGTGGTGTATCGGGGACAGCGAGGCCAGTCCAGGGCCACCAGGATGACCAGAACCCCATCGGCCACTAGCCTGTGCAGCAGACAAAGAGGAAGCCTGAGAGAAGGAAAGGCATAAAAGGCAATACAGGTTCCACAGTACCATCAGGTCATTCGTCAAATCTGTCAGATGATCCCTCGCTACAACCTCGGTACTCTCCAGTTGAGGCGGAACTCCAGGAGATCCATGTCCGGTGTGGCCCACTGCAGACTGAGCTGATTAAATACTTCCAGGTAAATGACGACTGAAGTAATATGTCTTCCAGTTCATTCATGTCTGGAAAGTGTACGGCAGAGTGGGCCAGCACACAAAGATTCGCCCTCTGAAGGAAACTGGAGATCTCCAGAGCTGCTGTCACACTTTCCGTGTTGCCCTGATGGTTGACATAGGCCACTGCCGTTACATTGCCTTACCAGAGGCCCATGAATAAGCTCTGTTCACTGCAGTGGACATAGCCCGATCACCCAAACTTCAAGGCCATTCAGCGGTAGTCGAGTCTCCGCTGGTGCCCAAGGGCCTTGAGCCAACCCCGACCCGCCAGACTAGCCTCCGTAGTGACCCCTGTCCATGCAGCGGGAGAAAATGGACTTCCTGGCCAGAACAAGGGAGACCAGAACCTCCAGGCCAGAAGGGCCTGGCCCCCTGTTCCAGTTGCTCTGGTTGTCCAAGAACAGTGTCCCACATTGACACAATATATTTCTGCAGATCCTTCAAGAGGAACTGCGCATACAGGACCACCGCAAAAGTGGATACCATGAGACCCAGAACCTGTGTGAAGGATATAAAGAAAACCCCACAGAGTATGTATCATGAACGTTGTCTATCAGTGCTGTACGAGACCCTACTCAGAGGAGAGGTGAGTCCAGATGGCCATCCATGACAATCCCTCATTGTCTTAGCAATGCCAGGACCAAAACCCAAGGGGCAGAGGCTAAGCCCAAGGGGAACTCCACAAACTGTAAATGAGTGTCCTTGGCACTGATGAACACAGGCCAAGCCCCCCACTGGCTGAAGGTACCAAACAGCCACACCAACAACCAGGCAGGGCACCGGCATTATCATCTTTGTAAATGTTGCAGTCTTCAGGAAGCAATGTCTGCACCATGGAGTGCGCATAGTCGGCCAAAATGTTAACATAGTCGCTGGAAGTGAATCTACCTATCTAGGTAATGATGGGACCTACAGAATACCAATATATGGCTACCCAAAGCATGACTGCGCCACCACCATGCTTTACAGTTGGCACAAGACAGCTGTGGTCGTAAGCTTGGGATGGCGTTTGCCACACGAAAACACATCCAGTGGTTGGGAACAGAAGGAAACTCGATTCATCAGACCATATTACAGTCTTCAACTGATCGATAGCCCACAATGTATGGGTGTTGCACCACTCTCTCCACTTCTGTGCATTAATATGTCCTTAGTGGTTTGGCAGTTGCAGCTCGCCTGTGACTGTTTTGCTTATGGAGTTTCTTCCACACAGTTTTTGTGGATAAGTGCTTTGAAAAACTGAGATTGAGCTCTGCAGTCAATTTTGCAGCAGTTGTTTTCTTATTCTGGTTCACAGTCCTGTGCAATGTACTTTAGAATCTTTAGGTCAGTTGACCATGTCATCCGCACTTATGTTTGTCAGACGACGTTTTTCCCAAAACTGTTCATGATGTAATAACCTTTGATACTTTTTCTTCGCAACACCACAAATAAATTGGCAATTTCAGTCAGAGGCACAGCTAAGCAAGCACCAACAATTTGCCCTCTGACATTCAGTAAGCTCCAAAATTACTCCTATATTACTAACGGCGTACCCAATGAATGACGAAAGTGAGGTTTCCCACTTGTTAGCTAGGCGTCTCATTACACAGCAGAAGCAAAAGAATGCTACATTCACAATGTTACATCGCTTTCAAAGCAAAAAATTTCACTTTCACACCTGCAAATCATGTATTGTTTCCATATTTTTGTCCAACCCCTGTATATTCACATTTTGATTTAATCTGCAGCATTCTGAGCCGAAGGTTCGCCCCCCGCCCCAACCCCCGCAGCCTTCTGTGACATATCAGAGGTCCCAGAAGACCGTGGCCCATTCACAAAGTGCAGCGCGCTTCGGGCATGCGCAGTAGGATTTCAGCTGTGAAGCCGCAAGCCTCAACTTCCGGTTTCTCTTACTGAAGATGCCGGCGCAGATTGAAGGATTGAAAAATCGGCTCAGGTGAGGACATCGCTTGACCCCCAGGACACTTAAGTGCCCTTAATTTAAAAGTCAGCATCTACAGTATTTGCAGTTGCTGACTTATTTTTTGGGGGGGAGCCCGGAGCTACGCATAAACACAACACACTGAGTGTTAACACAACACATAAGAACACGTGGGTCTGAAATGGTCCTAAATGATAGGTGGTACTTGGCTTAGTTCTTCATAGTACTGTCATGATAAAAGATTAGAGCAGCATCCTTTCTTATATAATAGTGTAACAGTCATTATTTTGCCAACTTAATGTTCATGAAATATTAATCTTGACTTAAACAATCAGAAAAAATGCCTCTTTGGACTAGAGTACAAAGTCAAAAAGACCCACCTGAGGCATATCCTGTACCCCGCCTGCTGCGCCCTCTGTTGTTGTAGGGACGTCCTCCCCGTCCAATACCACTGCAGTCCTCACTCAGATAGCCCTTCTCTTTGTCAGGGCGATTCTGTGGAGGCCTTGAGCTGGCTCCGATCTGCCGAAGCTGTTCATCAATCTGAAGCCGCTCCAAGCGGAGTTGGTCTACTTCCTAGTATCATTGAAAACATATTAGATCTTTGTAACCCAGTAAGATAAAGAAAGACAACATTCAGAGGCATTACTGACCTCATATCTGTGCATGAAATACAATAACTTTAAAAAGACCACAAAAACCTTTCATAAAAAGCATGCTGATGTGAGGTTGTAGAAATTACCTTTAAATAGTTCAGGTGGTAGTCCAGTAGAACTGTTGCATTGGTGATACTGTCCTTTGTACCCACAAAAACAAACGGAACCATTCCCTGAAAGAAAAATACAAAAACAAAAATTGGCACAATGCACAAAAAAAATATTTTAAATATGCACAGAAAAACGGTAAAATCCCTTTCTCTCACATCATTGATGGACACAGCCCTTTATATTCTTGACCAAAGGGTTATAGCGCCGCCTTCCACAGCAAAACAACAAGCACAGCACTGTCTGGGCAGTCCTAATTGGTAGTAAACCCCCTCTCTGCAAAAGGAACTTGAGGCTGCCAGCTCTGACACGTGACGTACAGAAGAGATAGCAACCAAAAAGAGGAGACATTCTGGGAGAGTGTAGGCAAAGGAAGATCCCTCATATTCTCAGAAGGACCAGCAGAACCAGGATCAGGTCGCACGGTCGCGACGGGGAACGCACAGGGTGTGCGACATGCTGAGTTATCTGAATGAAAGTAGCACCCAAGGTGCGCCTGTCCAAAGGCTGTTGAAATAAAATCAAAAGGACAGAAACCTTTCCTTTTATGGTACTCAAGGCCAGTTTCTGATCAACGCCCCATTGGAAAAAGTCCAGGAACTGAGACACCGAGAAAAAACGTGGATGCAAATTCGCAGCCTCACACCATGAAATATAAGCCTTCCAGGTACAGTGATAGATCTTCTGAGAGGTGGCTTTTGCCGGTCTTCAATATAGCGGGGATCACAGAAGCAGACAATCCCCTGTCCCTAAGAACAGGCTTTCACTAGACAAGCCATCAAAGCCAGAGGAGGTAAAAGCAGGATGGAAGATTGGCCCTTGGGAAGATTGTGATGCAAAGAAAGTAACCAGGGGACATCCTCAACCAGCCACACCACATTGGCGTACTAGGGTTGCTGAAACCAATCCGGAGCTACCAGAATGACCATGATCCCTTCACTCTCTATCCTGCACAGCAGATGAGGGAGAAGGTTGAGCACAGAAAAGATGTAAATGAGTCGATAAATAGCCCCACAGCGCCACCAGGGTGTCTATTGCATCTGCCAGGGAATTACTTGCTCTTGGCACAAATATAAACATCTTCCTGTTGAGACGAGAGGCCAGCAGATCCACATCCAGCGTGCCCAATCACAGACAGATTTGGTGAAAAACGTTCGGGTGCAGGGACCACTCTTCTTGATCCAGCATCTGATGACAGAGGTAGTCTGCCCACCAGATGTCCATGCCTGAAATGTAAACGGTGGAGACTGCTGACACATGAAGTTCCATCCACCAAAAAAATGTGTAAGGCCTCCAGCACCACTGCTGAACTCCTCGTACAGCCCTGGTGATTGACAGGCCACTGCTGTGGTGTTGCCCGGCTGGATCCTAACAAGGCGCCGGTAAAGAAACTCCGTCCAGTTGGAAAGGCACAGTCTGATTTCCTGTAACTCCAGGAAATTGCAGGGCAACCAAGACTCCTTAAGTGTCCCAAATTCCCCCCCCCCCACCCAGACAGGCTAGCGTTGTGATCACCATCCAATGGAGAAGGAGAAACAAATTTCTAGGCCAAAGAGTTGCTGGAATGCCTACGAGACAGCCTTGAGGCCCTGTACCAGCTGGGGTACCTACTCATTACCCAGATCGTGGCATTAGAGCTTAACCCACTCAGTGAGCGTCTGAGACACAAGAGCCATGGCCAAAACCAGGCCAGCACTCAAACACAGAGCAGGCAATCAATTCCACCTTGCTGTTTGAGGAATCCTTGACAGAAAGAGACCCCTTTCACTGGCATTATGGTCGTCTTGTTTAACCTGGAGATGGGAGGATACACGACAGGAGGAAAGGTCCATTTTTGCAGGACGGCGTCCTTAAAGTGGTAACACAGCGAAAAATGTTTCGCAAACAGACTACAAATGACTAGTGTGGGCATTCCTGAAATAGGTAAGGAAAATCTTAGCAGCACGGACCGGCTCGTGAGAGCCAAAGAGGACAGCCACCTCCTCAGACCGACTAAGAAGTATCCTCAATTTGTACGGTTTCCTGCACTGAGGTAATGAGTGCAGTCACCAGTGCCTATTCATGCATAGCAATAGCAGCAGAGGAGTCATCCTCACTGTCAAAAGGATCGGGGACCATGTCTTCTGAGCATGCAGGGAATGCTAGGCCCCCTACGGCCGAGTCAGAGACTCTGGCTCAGAAGGGCAGGGGATATTTTTTACTTACAGTGCATCCAGACAACTCAGCCAAGGAGACAAATAATTCTAGGACCACCAACAGAGCATCCAAGGGAACAGAGGACCACACAGACCACGCCGCCTCAAAAAGGGGGTCTGAGGGGGATGCGTGTGCCTGGGACTCCATAGGTAAAGCATACCCCAGACCAGGCACTGCTTGGTACAAAACTCCCATGAGGAGGAGACAACAAACTACCCCTAACTGCTGCTGCAGACAGGTGGAACCCGAGACTCACCACCAATTCAGAACACCTGAGGAGCAGTACTGGGATTTACTACCATCTAGGACAGCCCATGGGCGGTGCTGTGTTTGTTATTTTTTTTTTCCTATTGTCCTACTCCTGAAGGTGGTGGTGTAACCCTACAGTCAAGGATATGAAGTGCTGGGTCTGTTAATAAACGAAAAAGAAATATAAACTCATACTGGCAAGTCTACGGTGCAAAACAAGATTCACAGATTCCATGAGAATAACAGTTCCGCCTGTAACTGAAGCGAGTTCCAGGCTCCAAATTCAGTTGGGTGCAACTTTACATTGGTCTTTTTTAAAGCAACTAGACCATGAGGCTCAAATTGGTCAGATCACCAGTACAGTGGATTGTCAACAAATAGAAAAAATAGGCAAATATTAGGAGCCAGACTGTAAATATGACATACATACAGCTGGTGCTGAGGTTCCACAGCAAACTGTGTTATCTTCAACGGAAGCATCTATTTTTTGCTTCTTTTCAACAAAGTGCTTACCATCTCTTAGATTAGGTTGTCTGGCCCTAAATTCTGCAATCATTTATAGAATACTAGCATGAGGCTAACTTTTGGCTTTTAGTGAAGTTTAAATAGTTTGTTTGGACCCAGCTGGTCCAAACAAACTATTACCTTTACTAACAAATGTAGTGGTTGTCAGCATTGTATGCACTGTATGTAGCCTCAGCTACATCCATTATACAGCTCTAAGCTCCAGCAGTGGGGCGAAAACTTTATGTCCCACACCTGGAACAAAATCGAGTTGGGCTGAGTTGTTCTCAGCCTTTCACAAGGAGCTGTGTACTGGAATTAGACAAAAAAAAATGGAAACGCTACATGATTTGCAGGTGTGAAAGTGACCACATTTTACGCGTAAAGCGGAAGTGAAGTACATTTTTTTTGCTTCGGCTGTGTGTTGAGACACCTAGCCAACTGGTGGGAAGCCTCACTTTCATCATCTGCTGCATGTGCTGCTAGTAATACAGTCGTGTCAGAGCTTACTGAGCTTCAAAGAGGGCAAATTGTTGGTTCCAGCTTAGCTGGTGCCCGTGACTTAAGTTTCCAATTTATTTTAAGTATCGCTACGTACAATATCAAAGGTTATGAAGGCATATACAGTTTCCGGGAAAATGTCGTTTGATAAGCATAAGCACAGTCGACATGGTCAACTGACCGAAAGAGACAAAAAAGGACTGCTGCAAAAGTGACTGCAGAGCTAAATCTCAGTCTTCACGGCTGTCATTTGGGGAAAATTTGTACTGTCATGTCGTTTTGGGGCCTCAAGAAATGAGACAGGCCACCAGTACATCAAGATCAACTATATACAGTATATACTTGAGCCACTCCTCTGTTGCCTTCGGGGTGTGTTTTGGGTCACTGTAATGCTAGAAGACCCATTCACGACCCATCTTCAGTGTTTTGGCTGAGGAAGAAGGTGCTCATTTAAGATTTTACAATACATGGCCCCTTCCATTAGCTCCTCGATGCGGCAAAGTCAGCCTGTACCATTAGTAGAGAAACAGCCCCAAAGCATAATGGTGCCACCTACATGCTTGACTGTAGGGATGGTGTTCTTAGGGTCATAGTCAGAATTTTTCTAATGCCAAAGAGATCAATTTTGGTCTCATCTGACCACAGCACTTTCTTCCAATCCTTCTCTGAATCATTTAGATGTTCATTGGCAAACTTCAGACGGGCCTGTACATGTACATTCTTGAGGAGTGGGACCTTGCGAACACTGTAGGATTTCAATCCATGGCGGCGTATTGTGCTACCAATGGTTTGTTTGGTGACTGTGGTCCCAACTGCCTTGAGATCATTCACAGGCTACTCCCATGTAGTTCTGGCTGATCCCTTACTTTTCTCATGGTCATCCTTACCCCACGAGGCAAAATCCTACATGGAGCTCCAGACCGAGGGCAATTGTTGGTTATTTAGTATTTCTTCCATTTGCGAATAATTGCTCCAGTTATCTCAGTTATCCAGAATTATTGTTGGTTTGTATGAGATAAAATAATTACTCACTGAACTGCAACTCAATTTATACCATTTGTATTTTGTGTTTTTTCTGGATTTTTGGTTGGTATTCTGTCTCTATCATTTAAAATACACCTATGATACAAATTATAGACCTTTCATTTCTTTGTAAGTGGGGCAAACTTACAAAATCTGCAGGCGATCAAATAATTATTTTCCCCACTGTACAGTTGCAAGAAAAAGTATGTGAACCCCTTGGGATTAGGTGGAGTTTTGCATGAATTGGGCATAAAATGTGCTCTGAACGTCATCTAAGTCACAACAATAGAAGAACACAGTCTGCTGAACATAATACTACACAAACATTAGATGTTGCCATGGTTTAATTGCACATAACATGTAAACATTCACAGTGCAGGGAGGAAAAAGTATGTGAACCTTTGGACTTAATAACTGGTTGACCCTCCTTTGGCAGCAATAACCACAACCAAACGTTTCCTGTAGTTGCAGATCAGACCTGCACAACGATCTGGAGTCATTTTGGACCACTCCTCTTCACAAAACTGTTTCAGTGTAGCAATATTCTTGGGATGTCTGGTGTGAATCGCTCTCTTAAGGTCATGCCACAGCATTTCAATCGAGTTGAGGTCAGGACTCTGACTGGGCCACTCCAGAAGGCGTATTCTGTGCTGTTGCAGCCATTGTTTTGTTGAATTACTTGTATGCTTTGGGTCATTGTCCTGTTGCATCACCCATCCTCTGCGGAGCTTCAGTTGGCGGACAGATGGTCGGACGTTTTCCTGCAAAATGTCTTGATAAACTCTGGAATTAATTTTCCCATCAATGACAACAATCCGTCCAGGCCCTGAGGCAGCAAAGCAGCCCCAAACCATGATGCTCCCTCCGCCATGTTTCACAGTGGGGATGAGATTTTGATGTTGGTGTGCTGTGCCTTTTTTTCTCCACACATAGTGTTGTGTGTTCTTCCCAAACAACTCAATCTTGGTTTCATCTGTCCACAGTATATTTTGCCAGTAGTGCTGTGGAACATCCAGGTGCTCTTTTGCAAACTTCAAACGTGCTGCAATATTCTTTTTGGACAGCAATGGCTTCCTCCGTGGTGTCCTCCCATGTACTCCATTCTTGTTTCATGTTTTCCTTATTGTAGATGTGTCAACAAAAATGTTAGCATGTGCCAGAGATTTCTGTAGGTCTTTAGCTGACACTCTGGGATTCTTCTTTACCTCATGCGGCATTCTGCGCTGTGCTCTTGCAGTCATTTTTACAGGACGACCACGCCTAGGGAGAGTAGCAACAGTGCTAAACTTTCTCCATTTGTAGACACCATGGACACATGAACATCAAGGCTTTTGGAGATATTTTTGTAACCCTTTCCAGCTTCATGCAAGTCAACATTTCTTGATTGTAGGTCTTCTGAGAGCTCTTTTCTGCGAGGCATGGTTCACATCAGACAGTGCTTCTTGAAACCAGTAAACCCAAAACAGGTGTGTGTTTTTTAAGGGCAGGACAGCTTTCAGCAACACATCCAATATCATCACACTGATTGGAGTCAAGGTTGGCTCACTCCTGGCTCCAATTAGCTCTGGGAGAAGTCATTAAGCTAGGGCCTCACATACTTTTTCCTCCCTGCACTGTGAATGTTTACATGTTATGTGCAATTAAACCATGGCAACATCTAATGTTTGTGTAGTATTATGTTCAGCAGACTGTGTTCTTCTATTGTTGTGACTTAGATGACGTTCAGAGCACATTTTATGCCCAATTCATGCAAAACTCCACGTAATCCCAAGGGGTTCACATACTTTTTCTTGCAACTGTATTTACTCGGTGCAACTTCATCTTTTATATTTTACCAAAACATTTGGTAATTTACTGCGTTTTTGTGCCTTAAAATTAATTTTAGTGTGTTTTTTACAAAAATTTTGCGTTTCCTAGACGTTTGCAGTAATATTGTGTGGCTTAAAAAATTGGAACTACCACGCATTCCTACTTCACTTCTTTAGGGTATCTGTTTTTTTAGAAAATATATCATGCTTTGGTGGTTTTAAGTAATCTTCAGTGATTTTTAAACGTATGCAAAAAAATCCTCACAAACTGCTCTGGTAGTGAAAGGGTTAAAGGATAAGTTCACCTTTGGGACACATAACATGTTCCAGCTTCTGCAGCTGCTCGGGGATTCCCTGCCTCTGTGTGACAGCAGTACAGAGAAAAGTTCCCCTTACCAGCTGTCACTTTTTGAAAAGCGCACGGCTGTGCGAGCCACACCACCACGTTATTCATTCACAGAGTTCTGTGAATTAATCAGCTACAAGTACTGGCATCCTTTGCTGGTGTCGGCTTGTAGTTCTCAATGAACTACCATGGTGCTAGCGAGCACTCTGGTAGTTAATTGATTCTTCCTAATTCAAATTCAAAGAGCCTCCCTCTGACGTCATTGTGCTGTCGGCCATCTTGGATATGGTTCATGTGAATGCTTTTAATTGTTCTACAGCTTGTAAGTAGGATCCTATTTGAGTAAATAAAGAAACTTTTGATATGTATTGCACTATGAGAGGCATGTTTTTTCTTTCATGACCTTGTCTGGCACTACACTTTGAGTTTACATTTGAGTTGGAGTCTGGGAAGTTCCATGCTTTGGGGCGTGATACAGGAAGCCTGCCAGTACTCTACACTATAAAGCTGGTTGGGACCCCCTGTAATTAAAGAGTTTCCACTTCTGGTAAGCCTCCATTCGTTATTTTGGTGGTGGTGGTGTGCACTCTGGCGACCAGTTGAAGCAAGTTTATCTACATTTGCACTTACAGCATTGTCTACAATAATACCATCGATTGTGGATTTTTCTTTTCATACTTATGGACTATGGTTTTTTCTTTTCATACTTATGGACTATGGTTTATGTCCATATGGACTTTTTGTTAATTTTTTTTGTCTTTGAAACTTTTCTATTAACCTTTAAGTATATTTGAGGTGAATATAATTGCACACTGAAATTGATTTATCCTCAACCTCGTTAAGGTGTGGGGGTCTTCATAGGGCTCATAGATAATGCATGAAATTTTAGGTTTATTTGACCATATATCATGTTTTTTTTTATATGTATTTATGATTACTGTACTCAGTTTATTCAATTGATTTTTTTCAGAGGGGTGCAGGTCTTCATAGGGCATATATATGCACTTATTTAGTTTAATTATCAGTATTTTATTTTCATTTTTTGATCACTTTGTGTGCGTAGGTCTTCATAGTGCTCACAAAGTTATAAGGGTTCACCTAGCACAGTATCCATTTGAACTAGCCTTTTAAGAGATGATATCCTCTTATATACTTGCAGCTTTGTGACTTCAGTCGATTAGGGATTTGCACGGTTTGATCTTACATACATTAAATTGATTCTTCCTGTCAGTGTAAAACTGCCTGCCCGTACGATGTATAACATACGATGTACAGGCAGACAGCTTACACTGACAGTCTGCAGGAGTCCTGCATTACACCTATGATCTGCTGATCGCTGGTGCAATGCTTTCTAGGCTCCAATAAAAAAAAAAATATTTATAAAAAGTAAATGTTATTGTTCTATATAGTTTTTTACCTGCAAAAATGTGCATTTACTATTATTTTTTTTAAAGATGAACTTATCCTTTAACAGAGCGGACACTGGAGGTTGATTTGCTGCTCAGCATGCGCGTGTACAGAGCACCCAAGTGCTTCCGTGTGTGATGGTAACCTGAAGGAATAAAGTTTTTTTTTCCCCCTCACTAGGGCCGGTGCCGCATTTACTCGCTCAACAGAAGCATTTCTGCTGAGTGTTAAAAGAGCCCGACACTCCCCTTTCCTGATGAGCACCCAATCGGTGCTCATTACACTGCAAGGTCTCTCCCCTCCCCGCTAGTCCCCAGGGGGCTTTGTTGGAGACAGGTAGGGAGGTGAGGAGGAGATAAATAGAGCAATGTTAAAAATATTAAATGTTTAAGTTGCCATAAAGCCCCTTTCGTTTTTAAAAGCCCCAGAAATTCCTAAAAGAACCTCAGATTTTTTATCAGTACAAGTAGATTGTCATGAGGGACAAGTAGATAGGGACACAGATTTAGTCCTTGGACAAGTAGTTTTTTTTAAAACACTTCCACACTACTGAAAATTTTTTTTTTCTAAATTTTTGGTCTTTTATTGTTTATATCACAAAACATAAAAAACCCAGTGGTGACCATATACCACCGAAAGAAAGCTCTATTTGTATGAAAAAAATGATAAAAATGTGATTTGCGTACAGTATTGCATGACCGAGCAAATGCCAGTTAAACTAGCGCAGTGCTGAATAGCAAAAAAATGCCCTGGTCATGAAGGGGGTAAAAACTTTCTGGAGCTCTAGTGGTTAAAGCTTAAGCGATGTGCAACAATGGGTATAAAAGCACAATATACAGTGTTTTAAATGTATACAACACAAAAAGATACAATAAATTAACAAAACCAAAAAAATTCTGCAAATGAAAACTAAAACAAAAATATAACCAACTATCAGATTTACCTCTTCTTGGGAGATATTTTTATCATTTTCTGCTTCAATCCTAACTCGAACAACCCCCGATTTATCGACTATTTCCTGGATGAGTTTCCCATTCTTCCCAATAACCTTTCCTAAAAACAATAAAACGTGAAGCATTGCTATAAATTGGATAATCAAACACAGTATAAAAAAAACTGCAGTTCTCAATATAATAATAAAAAAAACACATACATGTATAAACCATACAATTTTGAGGCTGTAGTGATGGTGGGAGACCACATTTTGTATTATTGCGGAGAAATGCAGTGTTGCCACTGCTTGCCACCAATAGTTGGTACAGTCAATAGGATAAACACAACAAAGAACTCATCCTTGTACTCTCTCCCTCATGTTAACATATCAGACGGACAGCAGTGCATGATGCTATGGAGTCCTGCAAGCAAAAATGCTTCCTATTTATGTCTTTGAGGTTTTATGTGCAGTGAATTACAGGAAAGTGATATAAAGACAGATGTACTTGTTAAACCCATATTTGGGGAGGGGGAAAGAGTTTTTTTTTTTTTTTTTTTAAATAGTAAATGCATAACTAGATTAAAGGATATTTTTATTTTCCTGAAATTCTTCTTTAATAGGTATATTTATCTATATTATAACTACAGACCTTATATCAACATTCCCCTAGATCAGTGATGGCGAACCTATGGCACGCGTGCCAGAGCTGGCACGCAGAGCCATCTCAGTGGGCACGCCAGGAAGAAAAGGATGATGAGCGCGCATGGACCGGCCATCCAGATCTCGTCCACACTGGATCCCCATCAAACTACATTTCCCACATGTCTCTGGGGCCAGGGTGGGCGTGGACGAGAGGAAACGGCTCCAATGCGGCCCTGGCACCAGGGGTGATGTACCCGGGGATGGGCGCGGAAGAGAGGAAGAGGCTCCCACACTGCTCCGGGGCCAGGGGCAACGTGTTCAGCGTGGATGGGAATGAGCTGCTGGGTTGGAAGCCACACCGACGCTGCCAGAGGTGAGATTGCTTGCAGTGTCATCCATCAGTGCCCAGCAGTGTCGCCCATCAGTGCTGCCCATCAGTGCCACCCATCAATGATGCCCAGCAGTGCCATCCATCATTGCCCAGCAGTGTCGCCTGTCAGTGCTGCCCAGCAGTGCCACATGTCAGTGCCCAGCAGTATCGCCCATCAGTGCCACCCATCAATGATGCCCAGCAGTGCCATCCATCAGTGCCCAGCAGTGTCGCCCGTCAGTGCTGCCCAGCAGTGTCGCCCGTCAGTGCTGCCCAGCAGTGTCGCCCGTCAGTGCTGCCCAGCAGTGTCGCCCGTCAGTGCTGCCCAGCAGTGTCGCCCGTCAGTGCTGCCCAGCAGTGTCGCCCGTCAGTGCTGCCCAGCAGTGTCGCCCGTCAGTGCTGCCCAGCAGTGTCGCCCGTCAGTGCTGCCCAGCAGTGTCGCCCGTCAGTGCTGCCCAGCAGTGTCGCCCGTCAGTGCTGCCCAGCAGTGTCGCCCGTCAGTGCTGCCCAGCAGTGTCGCCCGTCAGTGCTGCCCAGCAGTGTCGCCCGTCAGTGCTGCCCAGCAGTGTCGCCCGTCAGTGCTGCCCAGCAGTGTCGCCCGTCAGTGCTGCCCAGCAGTGTCGCCCGTCAGTGCTGCCCAGCAGTGTCGCCCGTCAGTGATGCCCATCAGTGCCGCCCGTCAATGATGCCCAGCAGTGTCATCCATCAGTGCCCAGCAGTGTCGCCTGTCAGCGCTGCCCAGCAGTGTCGCCTGTCAGCGCTGCCCAGCAGTGTCGCCTGTCAGCGCTGCCCAGCAGTGCCGCCTGTCAGCGCTGCCCAGCAGTGCCGCCTGTCAGCGCTGCCCAGCAGTGCCGCCTGTCAGCGCTGCCCAGCAGTGCCGCCTGTCAGCGCTGCCCAGCAGTGTCGCCTGTCAGCGCTGCCCAGCAGTGCCGCCTGTCAGCGCTGCCCAGCAGTGCCACCTGTCAGTGCTGCCCAGCAGTGTCGCCCGTCAATGATGCCCAGCAGTGCCACCGATCAGTGCCGTCTGTCAATGCGTCCAGGTAGGCAAGTGGTTAATTGCAGTGTTGGCACTTTGAAATAAAAAAGTTGGTTTGTGTTGCAGTTTTGGGCACTCGGGCTCAAAAAGGTTCGCCATCACTGCCCTAGATTATGCGGTCATGACCATCTCCATGCCTTGCTCCTGTCCATGTTCAGTACAACAAACTAAAGAGAGGCTTGATTTCAGCTCTAAAGTTATAGTTACATAATTATTCAAAACGGCTAAATGGAGAAAGTATTATTTAAAAGGAAATGGATATTTAGGAAGCAACAAAGTGTTGCACCCGCAAAGTTTGAGTGCAAATAACCATGCACATCTGAACCAACCCTGATCACAATCCTGTTCTTACATCAGTGCCCTCAGTCTCACAGCACATCAATTTACTCCCCTTCACATCACAGTCCCCAATTGAGAGCAGAATCCTTAGCCCTCCTTCACATTTTCCCAGCCCCGCCCACTAAAGTAGTGTTCTCAGCCTCATTTCACATCACCCACTACCCCCATTCTTCACACTAGTGTCCTCAGTCCCCCTTCACTATCCAACCTTACATAGGGTGGAGGGCAGGATGCACAGCAGGTCTGGATGGAGAGTGGGAGTTGCAAGTTTGTGACTGGTTGCTAGGACCACACTGCATTCGATCAGCCAATCACCTGCTTGTTAACATGAAAAGATCATTTGGGCAGCTCCCATCCTCCATCCAAAATGATCCTGCCTCCCGCTGTCTTCTCTGCAGTGAGGATAACTGTAGTGATGGCTGGGGTTGCAGGGGGTGTGGAGAACCAGCTCCTAAATGGTGCAACCGCAGAGGTGCAGATAGGATAGTGACTCAGTCTGGACCTGGACCATGGTCATCCATTTAGTGATACCTGGCCTAGGGGAAGTACACTCCCAAAGGAGCACAGGGCTGAGCAAGCACACACACGTTAACTAGTACAGAATAAGACTTAGGGCACCCTCACCACTTTGCTCTGCATTGCATGCTAAGAGAAAAAAAACAAACAGAGCGCTCACTGAGTGGAGTAGAGGTACACCCAGGGGTGCATGTCCAGCAAAGCTTTGCCAGTGTTCAATCACTAGCCTATAACCCAGGGTCTATAAATATCCAGCTTGTGTCCTCTGCAGTACACGTAATATAAAAATAATGGGATAAGTCCAAGGATGACATAACCACAAAGGGAGATAAGAACAAAAAAAAAAACAGGTCCAAAAAATAAATAAATAAATAACCGGTCTACAATGGGATAAGTCCAAGGATGACAGAACCACAAAGGGAAATAAGAACTAAAAAAAAAAACAAAACAAAAACAAACAGGTCCAACAGAAAAAAATAAATGAATAAATAACGGGTCTACAAGAGAAAGCCTAAGCCCCATAATCCTAACGGATAACACGGGATCCATGAGGATGACAGGCAAACAACCTAACAGTGAGATATTGATAAAACGAGTCCTCGAAGCATAATATCATAATAGATAGCTGACCAGCCCTAGAAGCTGGTAGTAGAAAGCTTCTAGGAAAACATGCATAAAGTGCATAAAACCCTTAGGGTCTAGTAGAAGGTACAGAGGTAGCTGTGTTGCAGGCTCCACGAGCCATTAGGACCAAACCCTGTCATATTTCTTACAGCAGCCCCTGTGTAAATAAGTATCTTTGTACAATGGTAAACTAGCATTTACTGTTTCCAGAAGGAGATAGAAGGGAGGGTGGACTTTTTCCACTGCAGTGCGATAGCTTTTCTGGCATAGAAGAGTAGAATACTAGATAGGGTCCTTTCAGCTCTAGTGGAAATTAGATCTTTAACCAGACCCAACAAGCAGGTCAATATATTGGGTTTTAGAGAAGTAGGGCACCTTGGTCCTTCAATTTTAAGATTATGTATACAAAACCACTGGCTGCTTAATGAATGTACCTGAATTTCCCATCCGAGAGACAGTGGCTTCACCTTGGTCTACTCATATGCACCTCTATGGGCAACATGCACATGCTATGAATTCCAGTCTTCCCTACTGACTGATATTAGTCTATTAAAGATTAGGAAAGTCCATTTAGATTTGTAAATTAATTTTTAAATGTATTAATTCCCTGCTTGGTTCCTTTTTTGGGGTTCCAGGCATCCTCGGGTGGCCCTAGAAATACTTAAATTGCCAATACACAGGGGGACTAGCTTTGCCTGACTTACAAATGTATTATTTTGCTTTTCAGTTGATGTATATGCACTGGAGGATGTTTCCGCAATTAAATAATGCAGCCACGGCTGTTGAGGCGGCGGTGGCTACCTCTTATGAGGCTTTATTGAAACAATTCAAGAGAGGTTCCATCCAAAGATGGTATGGATATACTATTGGAGTCCAAAAAAATGGTATGTGTGAAATATGTTTCGGATACACCCGTAGCCATGTCGCCAAGTGCACCTCTCTGGTGTAATCCAAATTTTCCTGAATTTATAAGATGGAGGGGGAACAACAATGGGCCCAATATGGTCTCAAATGTGCACATCAGCTTTTTGTGCAGGGACGGCTGAAGTCTTTTCTGCAACTGAGGTCATAACAGGGAGTGGAGGGTTCTTGGTATTTTCAGTATGTTCATTTGAGGCATGCAGCAGTAGCTCAATATGGCCCTGGGGAAGTTACTCTGAACAATACCAGACTGGAAAACTTTCTCATACAAACGCAACACACTAAATTGGTATCGTCATACTAAGTGGAATTGACTTTAATAGACAGTAGGCAATGTCATCGTACACGCGAGCGATGGTTTGAAATGGTTCCAGATTTAACAGAAGAGAGCTGGAAAGATGTTTTGGCCACCTATGCGAGTAGAGTTATTTCTTCAAGGGATAAAATGATTCAACTGCGTTATTTACATCAAATGTATTATACACCTCAGCGTCTCTATTGTATGGGGAGATGTAACACAGCCATTTGTCATAAATGTCAGGTTAATACGGGATCTTTTTTACACATGGTTTGGGAATGCCCTAAAGTTAGGCCCTTGTGGTCTGCAGTCACAGCATTTATCTCTTTGACTTGTCTAATGTATGTAGCCCTATGGTGTGTCTTTTAGGAGTACTTGAAGATGAGCATATGAATAACGCCACCAAACTTTTTCTGAGAATCTTATTCTTTTATGTGCAAAAGCTGATAGTGTTACACTGGATACGTTCTGATACTCTGGAATTGAGGGCATGGAAAAAATTGGTTAATGTGGATGTTCAGATGTATGAGATAAAGTATGAAGCAAGGGGGTGTGCAGGGAAATTCAGAAAGATGTGGTCCCGGTGGGTGGACTCCAGTGAATCGGTACCGGATGATTCTTAAAGGATGAAGATAGGTTTCATTTTTGGAGGGGAGGTGCTCCGACAGTATTTGGAGTAGAGTGGTGTGATGAGCCCCAGACAATATGTATTTCTACTTTTTCTTTTTTAGGTGGAGAAGTGCTATCCCGGCTAGTTTTTGTTTTGAATTGGGGGGAGGGAGGGGTGGGGTATAGTTTGGTTGGGTGGTTCTGGTTTTCCATGTTTACAAAATGTAATAAGGGCTTTTATGCAAATGTGACACTAATTACCACATAATTAACTTTGATATGTTTAGATCTGTTTTTTCCATACAGTGATTAGATGTATGATAGATATGCCACAAATCTTGGAAGAATGTAACATTCCTACTGTTTGATGGATTGCTAATGTTTTTTGACATGTATGCATATTTGGATATGTATTTGTTTGCATATGGCAATAAAAACACTTTAAAAAAAAAAAAATAAAAAAATAATATTAGGAAAGGGTTCCAGTGTACTAGTTCTGTCACGTGCTCCCAAAGCAGGATTCTCGAAACGTATCGAGTCCACATGTGGATTGTTATCAGAACCTTTGCATGTTGTGAACCCTTGTGTGGAGAGTAATTTTTACTATATTTAATAGATTTTTAATGGTACAAAATAAAGTTGTTTTATGCTACTCAATGTCTCTTCTATATGTCTACAAAAAGTCAACGACTACATATTTGGTTCATAGTTATACATGATTTGCTGGGATGTGGACATATAGCACACAGAGTCTGGGTTTCTCTCCTGCTATAGATACTTTTCATGACCATCTAATTTTCCAGACTAGTCTTGCTAAGTCTGTTGCATAGGTGTAGACAACGGGCCAATAGTAACCTTTTTAGAATGACACTGCCAGTGAAGAAGGAACCACTAAGAAGACTAACAAACATATTCACATACCGACTAAATTTCGAGGAACTTGAATGACATCTTCTGCGAATTCAAGGTAGGTCCTGGCCTTCTTTACAGCATCTTGGTCCTAAAACAATAATTACAAAAAGCTGACTAAAAAAAATTTCTGATAGAATACTTATACCCTTTTATATGGTCTAATGCAGGGGTGGCTAACCTGTGGCTCTCCAGCTGTTGTGGAACTACATTTCCCATGAGGCATTGCAAAGATGGGAAGTTACTGACTTGCAGAGGCATGATGGACCTTGTAGTCCTGCAGCAGCTGGAGAGCCGCAGGTTGGCCACCCCTGGTCTAATGGTTCACCAAATAGTTATTGGAAAGCAAAAGCATACCTCTCCATAAATATGAAATGTGCATGTATCTTCATCCAAATCGATGGCAGTCACCCCAGGAACCTTTCTAGCCTGTTGAATATTTGCACCATGAGTGCCAATAGCAAGGCCCATTAGGTCTTCTCGTACAACAAACTGCTCATGAAACCTGGATGCTAGCTGCCTTGAACTCTGCAAAAACAAAAGGAAAAAAATCTTATGATAATATAATACACGCAGTGTTCAAGACATGAGGTTATTAGGAGAAAAAGCCACCAGTTTCATCTAAAAACTAACCTTTGCATTAGTACCCTCCACTTGGCAAAATGTTGCATAACCACTTCAGGACCGGCATTGTTACATCCCCTTCCTGTTCAGGCCACTTTTGAGTTTTCAGTGCTGTGATAGTTTGACAATTACTCAGTCATGCAACATTGTACCTAAAATATTTTAATTCATTTTTGGTAGTATTTAATAACCACTGGGATTTCTATTAATCTGATAATTTTGAAAAACAACCGATTTCTCTTACTACCTATTGAACGTATCAGATAAAAATGCCAGAAGAGTATAAAAACCAATTTTTGGGAAATGACCATACGTGCTGGTACTGATGCAAAAATAATCTAAGATGTGACTTAGTCACCCACTGAAACAAAGTGCAAGTTGTCCATTATTAGTAGAAAGCTGAAAGGTTGAAATTGTAATAAAGGCAATGGCTAGATGTCATGGATAAACCCAAAATACTTAACCCCCTCAAAAAAAATCCCACAAATTTCTTTATATTCCTGTTCTTCAGAGGCACTTTTAAACACCCCCCAAAACAATCCCACCACGACCATTGGTGATCAGTGGTATTGGAAAAAACCCACCATCATTAGCTGTCAAAAGCACTTTAAACTCCTTCCCCCCCAAACAATAAATCCCACAACATTGGGGTTAAAATCTTTAAATTACCCAAGACAATCCCAAAATCACTGTTGACAAATGGCACTTTTAAACCCACCACCCCCTCCATTTATGGTTGTTGGCAATTTAAATCCCATTCAAAACAATCCCACAACAGTAGTGGTCGGTGGCTCTTTAAAACCCCTCTCACCTTTGACTGCAGATTTCCTCCAGTGCTCCTCTGCAGCCGGAGGATATAATAATTGTAGTCATTCATTAAATCCTCCCTTCCCCTTCCTCTGTTGTGAGATGAAGGGGCAGGCTCAGCAGTGTAAACAGTACTCTACTGTTTACATTGGTGACTGGTCATCACAGCAATCACATGGCACAGAGACTCTTCAATTGGTGTGATGCTGCTAGCTGATGCCTTCTACTGACTAGAGACAGTGAGAGAAGCCATTTGTGCGTGCGCACAAACAAAAGGAAGTACTCCTTCCCGTCATGATAAGGGAGTTTCTACACGAGTAATTAAAATTAGGTGGTTAAAATACAACTAAAGGATCCTGTATGAGAGTCTAATGCAGACGTCACATCTAAGAATTAGTAAGCTGCAATATAATAAAGGTTTGCTCTTGGGTTTGATACAGCTTTAAATGATCCTGTGCCGTTTATTTTATACTAATCCATCAGTCAATCTGAAAATAGCACGGCACCTACATATGCAAAAATAATTTAGAAATAAGGCTAATTCACATGGGCGCTGAGGCCCACACAGCACAAATAAGCCATTTATTTATTAATGTAGCTAGAGCTGCCTGGAGCAGTCAAATTAGGACATGCAGCTGTGTCCCCATTCAGTAACAGGCTGCCTGCATGCAGTACAGACCTCAGCACTTAAAGAATGACCCCAAAGGGTACATGGTGCTCTGTTTTTTTTTTTTTTTTCTCTTAGAGAATATCAAAGCAACGTAATACAGTTGTCTATGTAAAACAACTCTTAAAATCACACAGGGGGAGATTTTCTAAAACTGCTCCACTCAGAATCTGGTGCAACTGTCCATGGTAGCCAATGAGCTTCTAACTTCAGTTTGTTCAATTAAGCTTTGGCAATAAAACCTGAAAGCTGATTGGTTACGAAGCAGAGTTGCACCATATTTTGCACTCTACAGTTTTAGTAAATAACCCCCATAGTCTTCACTGGGAGAAGCTGAGGACTTAAAGTGTTATTAAACCCACAACAGTAAAATCAGTCTATATATGCAGTAAAAGCATGCTTGTAATACTCACTGTGAAACCTAAGCAGTTAATCCTCTGCATTGTGTAAAAAGGCTGTTTGATCCTGTCTTCTCTGATCCTCCCCTACTTTTTCTGTCCCCAATCCATCTGCCATAGTACAGAGCAGCAGTGGCAAGTATGCACATGCTCTGTTTGGTGTGTATTGCTAGAGATTTTTTTTGGTGGGAGGGTGCATGTGATCAGCACAGGGATAATCAGTGCTGTCCGGACAGAGGATCAGAGATCATGCAGCCTCATAGGACAGTCAGAGGAGAATGAAAACTTCAACAAGATTAACCAGTGCTCAGCTGGACACTGAAAAAAGTCACAAGACTGCTCTAACTGCTGATGAGAAAAGGTATTTAGCAGTTTATATTTACTAAAATAATTGCATTTCCATGTTCTGTGTACTGTGGAAGACCATACATAGTGAATGCAGGGTCATGGGTTTAGTAACAATTTAAAAATGGAACTAAAAAGGCAAAACATTCCCCCCCCCCCCCCCCCCCCCCAGAAAATATAAGGGGAGGGGGGGTTATAAACATCCGTCAGTGGTTTTTCCCATTTTGTCATCTATGTCCCCATGAGTGACTATCCCTTCACTTCTTGTCCCATAAGCAAAACAAGATGTGAGAGGAAATCCCACTACAGTGAGCGAATCCCTGGCTTTCCTCAGGGTCACCAGAACTAGTGTTCTATAAAATTCTCCCTTTAATCCTGTTCTGGTAAAAATCCAAAATTTGGGAATTTTTTTTAACCTTCACTTTCAGTGATAACGGTACACAGGGAAAAAAAAAAAAAGTGAATCTTCCTAAGACAGGCAGCAATAAAAAGCTGAGAGATGTTCTAATCCCTATCCATTTTATAAAAAAAAGTTGCATTTCATTAGACATTTATATAGTTATCATAAAGCTATAAACAAATGAACACCTTTACAGTTTTCTTATGATTTTGTGAATAGGAAAAACAAAAAAACAATCCACATACTTCAAGTTGCTTGCTTGCTTCTTCATTACGCAGCATCAGAGACAGTTTAGTCCGGAGACTCCGGAAATGCATGTCACTCAACATGTTTGCCCTTTTTATTGTAACTTCATTAACAGACTGCAACAAGCAACAGGAGAAGATAGAGGGTTTATCAGTAAATGAAGGAATATGGACAGCTCATTTAAAATATCCTACATGAACAGTCGTGATTTACTTTTAAACGTTGCGTAAAATATGCTGTAAGTAATGTGTCATCCACCGCAGGCTCTGGTTCCTCTTGCCAACCACGTCATTACTGTATTCTGTAGTGACATAGGCTCTGGCAAAAGGAACCAAAGCGTGCATCAGTACAAACACTAACTGACACACTCCAAAGTGTTGGATAGTACGGAAATCAGTATCTCTAAGAGCTCTTTCACACCATACAGGTGAAACTCAAAAAATTAGAATATCGTGCAAAAGTTCATTGTTTTCAGTAATGCAACTTAAAAGGTGAAACTTATATATGAGATAGACTCATTACATGCAAAGCAAGATAGTTCAAGCCGTGATTTGTCATAATTGTGATGATTATGGATTACAGCTCATGAAAACCCCAAATCCACAATCTCAGAAAATTAGAATATTGTGAAAAGGTGCAATATTCTAGGCTCAAAGTGTCCCACTCTAATCAGCTAATTAAGCCATAACACCTGCAAAGGGTTCCTGAGCCTTTAAATGGTCTCTCAGTCTGGTTCAGTAGGAATCACAATCATGGGAAAGACTGCTGACCTGACAGTTGTGCAGAAAACCATCATTGACACCCTCCATTAGGAGGGAAAGCCTCAAAAGGTAATTGCAAAAGAAGTTGGATGTTCCCAAAGTGCTGTATCAAAGCACATTAATAGAAAGTTATGTGGAAGGGAAACGTGTGGAAGAAAAGGGTGCACAAGCAGTAGGGATGACCGCAGCCTGGAGAGGATCGTCAGGAAAAGGCCATTCAAAAGTGTTGGGGACTTTCACAAGGAGTGGACTGAGGCTGGAGTCAGTGCATCAAGAGCCACCACACACAGACGGATCCTGGACATGGGCTTCAAATGTCGTATTCCTCTTGTCAAGCCGCTCCTGAACAGCAAACAACGTCAGAAGCGTCTTACCTGGCTAAAGAAATACAGACCTGGTCTGTTGCTCAGTGGTCCAAAGTCCTCTTTTCTGATGAGAGCAACTTTTGCATCTCATTTGGAAACCAAGGACCCAGAGTATGGAGGAAGAATGGAGAGGCACACACTGCAAGATGCTTGAAGTCCAGTGTGAAGTTTCCACAGTCCGTGTTGATTTGGGGAGCCATGTCATCTGCTGGTGTTGGTCCACTGTGCTTCATTAAGTCCAGGGTCAACGCAGCCATCTACCAGGAGATTTATGAGCACTTCATGCTTTCTTCCACAAACAAGCTTTATGGGGATGCTGACTTCATTTTCCAGCAGGACATGGCACCTGCCCACACTGCCAAAAGCACCAAAACCTGGTTCAATGACCGGGGGATTACTGTGCTTGATTGGCCAGCAAACTCGCCTGACCTGAACCCCATAATCTATAGGGCATTGCCAAAAGAAAGATGAGAGACATGAGACCGAACAATGCAGAAGAGCTGAAGGCCGCTATTGAAGCATCCTGGTCTTCCATAACACCTCAGCAGTGCCACAGACTGAAAGATAACATGCCACGTCGCATTGAGGCAGTAATTGCTGCAAAAGGGGCCCAAACCAAGTACTGAGTATATATGCATGCTTATACTTTTCAGAGGTCCGATATTGTTCTATGTACAATCCTTGTTTTATTGATTGCATGTAATATTCTAATTTTCTGAGATTGTGGATTTGGGGTTTTCATGAGCTGCAAGCCATAATCATCACAATTATGACAAATCAAGACTTGAACTATCTAGCTTTGCATGTAATATATTAGTTTCACCTTTTAAGTTGCATTACTGAAATAAATGAACTTTTGCATGAAATTCTAATTTTTCGAGTTTCACCTGTACATGCAGAAAAACTGATGGAAACGGACTCACAGATTTCACTTGCAGAGACATCAGTTTACATCTGTTTTCATGCCTGCTCCAATTAGTTTTGTTGCAGATTTCTGCGCAGAAAAAAAATCTGCACGTGATAATAGTGTTGTGGCATGAACAGGGCACATAGAGAACAATTGATTTCATTGTGCCCTTGCAAAACATGTAGAAAAACTGATCTCTGCAGAATGGTGTGAATGGGCCCAAAAAGAAAAACAAAAGATTGAATATTAATCTTTCAGGCTACAATGTTTTGGTTTATTCACCAAGGTGAGAAGGCCACTTTAAGGAAATCATTGCCTTAAAGGGAGATAACATTTCCACCATCTTTACTCCATTACTCTAAATGGCACCACAAGGGAATCCACTCTGTGTCAAGGTAGTAGAATCCTTGTTACTAGGATGCAAAAACTGTTGGTTTTCACCCTTGCAATGCTGGTAGTGAGCATCCAATGGTTTACACGCCCTAGCAACAAGTCAGAACACAGGGGATGCTAACAAGGATTTTTTAACCAGGCGCCTGAGGGGACCCAAAGCCTACAGGTAAAACAAAAATTAATAATTTTACAAAGCTGCACAGATTTTTGTCATCTTTTGGGGCCTTTTGACTGCATAGGCTATTTTCCACAAAAGGTGAATTTAGCAGTTTCTACTTTATTTTGGCAGACTCTTTTAACCTAAACCTTTGAGAACAAAATCAACAATAGCTGCTCTCATACTTCCATCCTTAAATGTGTGGGCCCTGGGGCTGTTAGTCTGCTCCTGGCTTCACTACCTAATGAATAACTGATACAATAGAAGTTGAACTATACCCTCCTAACCTTTACAAACAAGGAAGTTGCCATCTTAGCCTCTGATCTGTAGTTGCCCTGAAACTGCACGTGATCAGTTATCACACCAGCCATTTGCTACCTTGCGTGCTGGTTCACATATATGTGGATTGGATGCAGTTTGAACCGCATCCAATCCGCATGACATGTGAAATAACACTGTTTCCTATGGTGCCTGTTCACATATGTCCAGTGCACTGGCAGTGCCGATTCAGTGTGGATTGAAAGAGAGTCCTGTCCAATTTCTGAGCAGTGCGGTCCGGTTCAAGTGCGGATTACAGGCTATTGACTTCTATAGGAACCATTTCTAAACCGCACGTCATCAGTTGTTAACAGGATAAAATCTTGTCCTGAACCTGATCTAAACCTGAGCTGAACCGCTGACCAACTACTGTATCAATTAGCGGTGAAACCGGAGTTTCAATCCGCACTACACATGTGTGAATCGGCATTAACAGTTTGGTTGAAAACTCAAGGACTTGTGGCAGTTTTTCATTCACAGAATGCATTGAATGTGCTGGTTTTGGATTTAATTCAGTTCTAAAGCTTTAGTTAAAATGTCGTGAATAATGGAGCACATCATAGGACACAGGGTACCTTTATTACAATATGGTTATGCTGCCACTGGCATTAAAAAAGGCAGGAAGTTCACTCCTAGGCATACCCCACCCACTTACCCTCATTACGCATGGCTTCAGGTTTTGTAGAAAATAGGAAAAAAAAACCTTCTAAGCTAGGACTAAAAAAATAAATAAATAAAAAATATCTTGTACAGGATCAAACAATACACTTGAACCCTTCTTCAAAAGATATGCACCAAGGAACACAAAGCGATAGGTCCCTGAAATCTGACCCTTGATTCTACTCAAAGCCAGTCCCCGATTGTTTCCAGATTGGAAAAAACGCCAGGCTGTGGCCCACAACATACTTATGAGGATGAAGTCCCTGAACCTCACAGTAAGGTCCAAGGGTCATCTGCCAAAATGTTCACAATTGTGAAGTACAAAGTTCAGATCAGAAACAGCAGAATTTCTTTCATTCAAATCCTTGGAAGCAGACAAGGTAGAAGCTGTATCGGTGGAAAGGCATAGATTAGGGAGAACTGGTGCCATGGTGACACTAGAACATCCACTGCACACACTTGATGACCCCTGGGCAAATCTGTCCAGCTTCATATTGAACTTGGGCACCAGAAGTTCAATATCCAGGATCCCCCACTGTTAACAGAGCAACTCCAACACCTCTGGGTGAAAAGCCCAGTCCCCAGAGACAGTTGTCCACAGCTGAGGAAATTCTCCTCTGCCAACTGAAATGCGAACAGCAAGGGAACACGGAGTTCAGACACATAATGAGATCCACTTCTCTTGGGCTGCATTGACTTCTGATGCCTCCTTGATGATTTATGCAAACCACCACCGTGGCACTATCCAAATGAATCTTCACAGGAAGGCCCTTCAACTGCACTGACCAATGTAGTAGAGCAAGAATTATCACCCTCATATCCAGGATGTTGATGAGCAAGGATCTCTCCTGTAGTGACCATGTTCCTTGAACTAAGATTGTCCAGCCTGTTCAGAACTCCATCCCTGTCCACCAGGCTGGCATCCATCATCCGCAACCTCCAAGATAGAGGGAGAAATTATTTTTCCCTCTATTGTACCCATGAGGAGATCCACCAGTCCAAGGACAGTCCTGTGCTGGAGAGCAAGGACATTGAGGAATCCAACGACTGCATCCTCCTGTTCCAAGACATTCTGTTAGAGGGGCCTGGAATGAAAATGGCCAAAGGGCATTGCCTCAAAAGGAGGCTACCATCTATCCCAAAATTTCATGCAAAGGCGAATCAAGGACTTTGTCAACATCTTCAGTTCGTAGAGCAAGACATTTGTCTGGATGGAGGATCCCTCTTGCCTGGAGGGTATCCAAGGTAAGCCCCAGATACTCTAACCTCTGAGTTGGGATCAAGGCAGACTTCTGTAAATTCAGAACCCATCCAAACCTCTCCAGAGTGCACATTGTGTGAGACACATTGGTCTCCAAAAGCGAAGCGGATTACTGCGTTTATATGTAAGTGGCCCAGGCACTCTATAACAGAGATACCATAACGAGTAAAAGCCAAAGAACCAGAGCCAAGACCTTGGTGAACACTCCTGGACCTGTGGACAACCCAAACAACAGTGCCACAAACTGGAATTTGTGGTCTTTCACTGTAAAACACTGAAACCTTTGGCAAAGTGGAAGGTTGGAATGTGTAGGTAAGCATCTTTGATATCCACTGATGCCAGAAAATCTCCCTGCTGGAGAGAGGCCACCACTGACTACACAGATTATATGTAGAATGTCTGCACCTGTAGAAACTTGTTGCGTTTCTTCAGGTCTAACATGGAACAATCACCGTTCAGTTATAGAACCATGAAGTTGAGTATAAACCACAAAACTGTTCATCCTCTGGAACCAGAATGACCACTCCTTGAATATGAATGAGAGTTTGCAAGAGCACAAATCTTTTGTGTGGATTCAAAGAAACATGAAGCACAAAAGGGGAAAGGCTCTGAAACTCTAGCTTGTAGCCATGAGCCACAATGTCGCAGACCCACCCTGTTCTGTAATCTTCCTGTCAAACCTCCAATAGTGCCCCTCCACCCAATCAAGCGGGGGCACCCTTTAATTGTGAAGAGGACTTGCCCTCTGAACTTAGAGGGCTTTACAGTCCATGGCTTCTTTTGGATCTGGGACTGAGGTTTGGGCTTAGAACCTGAAGCCTAAGAATGCTTCTTGAAAGTAGAAGGAGCTGCATGCTTTTGAACTGTAGACTTTGCCTTTTTTTCAAGCAGTAACAGAATATCTTACCCACAGTCACCTTCTGGATATAATCATCCAAAAGAAGTACCAAACAAAAATTCCCCCCAGAAAGGTAAACATTTCACTTGCAGGGTAATTCTGCTGACAAACACTTCAGCCACAAGATCCTGCACATGTGTATGGACAAGACCCTGTTGCTGTATGGTGTCCAGTGAAAGGCGAAGATTAGATGGGAAATCTTCTAGGTTGCTGCACGCTTGAATAACACCATTAGTAGGATCCTTGTCTCGTCATGCACCAAACTCAGACCTTAAGTCTCTGGCACATGCCTACTACCACAGCCCTAGAACCAATTTAAAACAATAAGTTCCAGATTGTCCCCTCAAAAATAAATATGCTATTTCCAGGCTCTCTCTACCTTTTGAGAGTCAAATACATTTACATTCCAACTCAGAGACCCAGTCAGTGAAGAAAACATCCTTAAGAATGAGACTATAGAGGAAAGGATTGAGGATGTTGAGGCTATGATCCAAAAACCTGTTACCTTTGAGTTGAGGACTTGGGAAGCAGCCACTTCAAATAAGTCCAAACTACCACAACGAGAAAACGCAGGCCTTGGGGTCTGGGTACCATATCTCTCAGCATAGAAAAAGGATCCGGAAAGAGATCCTCCTAATCCCAAATGGAGTCATTGAGAAGCTAGCTACATTTTCTTACATAAATAGCACAAACATGGCCACCACCTAAGACATTAGCAAAAAAACTGAAGCCTTGTCTTACCGGAAGCAAATATGCCTAAATGGGGACTTCCAGTCTTTTTTTTGTTTTGCCAGTATCCAATCACCTAAAGGTGGTAGCATAACCTTACACTGAAGATGATGTATCCTAGCATGTACGAAGAAGAATTGTGCGCAAAAAGTATTTTGCAAACAAACTTATAATACAGACTACAACAGGTCACAAGGTAATACAATTGGTATTTTAGTACTAAACCACTAATACACAGACTAGGCTTGTTCTCTAGCTTATTGGTTAACTTGTAGAATTATTAAGGGCCAGTTCTCACAGCAGCGGACAGCTGCAGTGCACTAAACCGCAGTTATTTAGTGTGCGGCAGCTGTCCATTCGAGCTGCAGTGAGTGGGCACAGTATGATGGGCATTGCAGAGCTTCACAAAGCTTCCCTTTTGGTATGAACTTTATACGAAGTGCACAAGCGTGACTCATTGTGTTACCCTGCTGTACAGTGACATGCGATCCTGTCCAGTGAGCTGATAAAATGCAGCATGTCTGTATTTTATCGCAGCTCACTGCGCCGCACCTCCGGCATGTCCTAGAATCTGTGTGTCCTAGCAGTAACTTGCATTCTTCCGCTGTAAAAGAATTGTATAACTTCCGTGGTTAAATGCAGGTCACCACACTATATGTATGTTAACAAGGCTTTAGTTAAACTTCAGGCATTAAACCCCAGAAACAATTTAAAAGGATACATTTTTAAGATTGCCCCCTCAAAAATAAGTTTGATTTCTCCAGCTCCCCTCTTTTCTTTGAGAGCTGCATTCCAAAGCATTTACATTCCAAAGCAGAAGCTACTGTAAGTTGCCCAGTAAATAAGCAATTGGGTTTGCACTGAGACATCCTCTTCAATTTGGAGCATGTGTACTAAAGCCCCTGAATACTTTAACTGACCCTTGCCTCTCCCGTCCCTTTTAGGGAGACAAAAATCAAGTACAGCCTATGGAGCTCCAGAGTTCATGGTCCAAGTTCAAGTACATATCAAGTGCTTTCATTCCTACTGAAACTCAACTGCTGACTGGCTAGGCAACAGACACTAGATTAGAAGGCAAGTATTTTTAACTCTGGAAGGACCGAAAGTGTCTGGAGGGAGCATAGTTATATCTGGGGTAACTTAAGACTTTTTAAAATTAGTTTTGACATTTTCATGCAGTTATAACGTTGATTACCAATTTTGACTCATTGTATGGGTTACTAAACGATTGCTCTTACTATAATCTATTATCATTTTAAGTGATTAACTATATTCAATAAATGAAGAAAAGCTTACAAGGATGATTAGCTGGCAGTTTTCAGAATCATATGTTACTGAAAATGCTCCAACGGCTTTTTTGAAGTCTTTATGAGCAGATTCTTTTGCGCACCTGAAATTAAACAGGTACAAAAATAAAGTTTCAGAAATTCTAATCAAATATAAATTAAAAACAAAAATAATTCTCAAAATATCTTATAAGACAAAGTACAAAAATGCACATACACACACACTTGTTATTTGATAAATATATTTTATTGTTGCCTAAGAAAATACAAACAAAATTTAATATTTTTTTAGTTAGGCTGCTTTCACACTGCTGTTGTGTGGTTTACCGACACCGCACGTGCAGTGCAGCTTACACCTGTGTGTTTGGAGAGGGTTAGTTGCGCTTTCCCATAGAGTTTTATTGTGCCCCACGTGTTTGGTATGCTTTCTGAAAGCCCACCAAAACTTTGGCATGTTGCATCTGTGGTGAGCTTTTAGAAAGCACACCAAACGCACAGGACACAATATAACTCTATGGGAAAGCTCAGCTAACCCACTCCAAACACGTGGGAGACACACACCACGTCAGTGTGAAAGTATGCTTAATAAAAGAGAGCCATTTGGTATTATTAAGGGTACATTTAAAAAAGTACGCCCTTATACTGATGGTCATGGTGTCTTGTTATACTGGTGGTTAGAAGGAATACTGTCCTCTTACAGATAGCTAGAGAGATCATTGGTTTAATTCCTCAGACCTCAGAGATAAGTCTCCTATGGTGCTGCACTGCTGAATTTGCTGACCGACATCATCTGAGGTGTGAGAATAATTGTAGGTATCATAGGGCAGCAGATCAAACCACCTTCACATTATCAGATGTCATGAAAACAGTGTGAAGGTGCTGAAGACACAATAGTATACGGTGTTATTGACAACATGATGGTAGACAGCAATTTTGATGCTAAACTACCAATTGAACATGTGCATGCCACAGACTTCTGTGTGGTCAACAAAAAAAAAACAGGAAGGAAGAGGGAGCAAAGCAAACATCCACTCACCCTCACTACTTAAGTTCTACTTTTAAAATAATCATAGGCTATGTGATGGTACAAGTGACCTCTTACAGGCTAGGTAGCAACCCTTAGCAAAAAGACCTATATTCTTCAGCAGCTGTTATTAAGAAACCACAATGCCAACCAGCAGCTACATATTTGGGTTTCGGGAACATGAAGTCTGGTCTGAAAGACAGCATCCATGAAGTCTCCCCAGGTAAGGAGAAAAGGTTTAAACAACCATAAACCCTTGTAGAGGGTAATTAAGATAAGTTGTCCATTGAAAATGCAGAATTTTAATAATGAGATTAAAAGAAGGGAAGGTGAAACAAAATTTAAATAGGTTAAAATGGCACAGTGAACCAGACACAGGTTCAGATCACCTGTAGGAATGAGAGCCTATGAATAAACTCCTGGGATGGAAGCCCTGAGACTTGCATCAAGTAAAGTAATACTTCCATGTCTGATGACAGAGCCTGCAAGAAATAGACTTCCTAGCTTTGCAGCATTGTAGAAATTAGCAACTATGAAGCAGATTAGCAAAAACGGTCCTTGGGACAAAAGATCTTGAAGATTCAGTAGAGCACAAGGAGTCTTACCAAGTGGAGCATCACATCCACCTGGGCTAATCCAGAGCTACAACAATCTCAAGGATACCATCCATCTCAACACTACAAAACAGATAAGGAAAGAGCTTCAAGGGTGGAAATGCATAGATCAGGGTGTACTGATCCCACAGAACAATTAGAACATTCACTTCTGCTAGAGGATCAAATGAGAGGCTGAATGGTAGGGCAACAAACTGGCAGAGCATGGGCCCAACAGCAAAGCCTAGAAATCTCTGAAGTGCTAAAAACATGGAGCCATGTAATTAAGAATCTTTGATGTCTCCTTGGTGAAAGTGAAAGGAAACAATGACTGATTTTGTAGATTCCATGCAGAATTTCTGAGCTCAAAACTAAGAGATTTAGAGCTTTGTGATCCAGAATGAATCAAATGCTCACTTTGGGCTTTTCCCCTTTTCAAAGGGAGTTTGGAGATGAGAAACCATTGCAGGGTCAGCAAGCAAAACTCCAGTTTATAGCTCTGGGATACCACCACCTTTTCACAAGCATCTAAGATGCAAGCTGTACAAGCATCCATGGAATTTCTCCATGAAATGTCAGCTGTTGGAGAAAACTAGATTAGTGACACATGCAGATTGCAGAAGAGAAAGAGAGCAGCCAGGATCCTCACTAGGTCCTAAAGATTGAGACAGGTACATAAATGAGGATGTGCTTTGTTTACTTGAATTTCAAGAAGTCCAACTGGGGGAGAAGGCGGCAACACAGTAAACCTGCATGGTTTACAACCACGTTAGGGGATTTAGGTCAGATATAGTTTGAGGGTCACAGTCAGGATCAGTGGAAAAGCAGGGCCTATAGGGGGCTTTCTACCGCTAGCTATTAAGTGACTGGGGAAGGGGGGGGCAATCAGCTCGTCAGGATGTTTCCAACTTGCACAAAGAAAGAGTTTAAAAAGCAAGTGTAAAGAGACAGTCTTTGCAGCCTTAGGAGTTTTTTAACGACCCAAGGCTGGAGACAGAACTAGTAGAACCAACAAGCTGATATTCTAGTTTGATAGTCAACCACACTGCATCAATAAGAGCCAAAACATTCTCTTTTAATTTTGGGGGGAAATAACAGTAGACTATGACTCATTAGGGGCAAGGACAGGAGCGATTCAGAATCAGACAGTCTCTGAGGTGATAGATTAGGCGCTGTTAAGACTACAGGAAAATTAGATATTGGAACTTCAGGAAAGGGCGCAAGACTGAGCTTGTAGCCTTTGCAATCAGTTAGCACATAACCAGGTAATTTGGGTCATGAAATGTTGCATAACTGTGGTAAAAACCTCAGCCATGCCCAAAGTATTCAAGAAGAATTCTAAGGGCAAAACAGACTAAGATCAGAGGATAACATAATTCCAAGTTGCAGATGTTGGCATAGTCAAAGGACAAGCTATAAGCAGTCAAACAACTCCCCTGTATCTAAAACAAGACATATTACAACTATGTGGCAACAAGGCAATGTACAGTCAGAGGGAAAGAGGCAAGGCCTCAGGCAATCAAAGCCAGACAGCTAGTAGCAGGTAATAGGCGGATGGCCTGGAGCTGTCCACAGTCACTGTTGACAGGCAGCAGAAACAGAAAGAAGGAAAACATTCTAGGTGACTCTTTTCAAGCAGGAGCTGCAGCGGGGGGCTGACTTGTCACTGTATGGTGTGAAAGAGTGGGCAATATTCCACTTAGCAGAGGTCTTCAACACTCAACTCCACAACATAAACCTCTTACATGGCAAAACCAGCAAGAGCATTAAAAAGCTAAAAAAAAAATAAAAAATACACAGGTAATGGGGGTAACCCTGCCTCCCCCGATTAACCCAACCTAGTCTACTCACTAAGTAAGACCTTCGAGAAAGGGCAAGCACTGAGGCAATGCTAATGGCTCTGGACCTGGAAAGCACTCTATAAATGACTTATCAGAATGGGGTTTAGAAAACACCCTATATGGTAACCCAATGTCCTTATGCACTTCCAGGCTATCCCCACCAGGTTAAGGATGACTGCACCAGAAAGCTGCAAATCATAGAGACAAAGCCCAAACAGTCATGAAAAGAAGAGTCTTGAATGAAGAATCATACAAGAAAAAAAAAAAGCACCAGCACAAGAAAAATGGAAACAAGAATCCGGAAGGAGGTTTCACAAGCTGACTCTTCAGTGTGCATAAATGTGAATAAGCTTGTAACTCAGAAAACCAGTAATTCAGGTTTCTAAAGACAAGGATAACAGGATCCCTTTTCCTCTTGAGCAGATCTCTCAATCTTTCTAGTCTTGAATATCCAAAGTGTCAAAGTCCAGATTTCCTCTTACAGTTTTATTGTAGCCTCGATTGAGACTGTTCCTCAGGGAAGCGAAGAGACAGAGCATAAAACATAGACACTGTGTGCTATCACATGGCAACATCTAGAATATCAATATATGGATAGTTTTGTTAGACGAGCAACCTTTGTATTTACAGTTTTCTGTAGATAAAAGTCGCCCTTTAAACAATCTCTTTTAAAAGAAATGTCTAAAGTGGAACTAAGGGCTTTCTTTTTCAATTTGCATAGAGCAAGGGAGGGTTAGAACCCCTGTCAGATTTGTCCCATTGCTAAGATTTTCCTTCACTTCCTGTCCCATAGGCAAACAAGAAGTGAAAGAAACTCCCTGCAAATCAGAAGTAGTGTCACCATTTGAAGATTTACCCCGTTTTTTTTTTTTACTTTTCTGGTGACAACACAATATTTGGGATTTTCTTTTACTTTCATTGATAATAATAAACAAGACAAATAGAGAAGATGAATCTCTGTTGGGGGCACAGAGAGCAAATTTAAAAAAAAAAAAAAAAAAGAAAAAAAAAAAATTGACAGGGGTTCTAATTCCTCTCTACCCTTTCCAAAACTAAAAAAAAAAAAAAAATGTTGCCTTTAGTTACACTTTAAAGCGGAGCTCCACCCAAAAGGGGAAGTTCCACTTTAAGGATTGCTCCCCCGCTCCCCATTAAGGATTGGCACCTTTGGGGAGCAGGAACCTGAATTTGACAGGTACCCGCTCCCACTTCCGGTAGCGGAAGGTGTCCTCCCTCAATGTATTAGCAGATTTAAATACACTAACAAATTGAAGCCAAACTCCAGCTCACATTTTATAATCAGTTACAGCAAACGTTTTTGTCTCTACTTTTTGGGATAAAGGTTTTAAATGAATAAATAAACGCTGAATATTTTAATCACCCCCTATCATTGTGAAATGGTTTGGCTCATCAGTGTAAACTGATACAATCTGCTGGAGAGCTTATGCTTTTGAAAAACAACAGACTTGCTGGCTGGATCACCAGATGGAAGTAGAAGAAAGCAAGCCTAAAAAAGAAAATGAATAAAGCCATCACATCTAGTAATTGGTAATAAATAAGATATATGTGCAGCACCAAAACACAAAACATGAATTAAAAAAAAAACATTTACCGTATTTTTTGCTTCATAAGACGCACTTTTTTCCCCCCAAAAATGGGGGAAAATGTCTGTGCGTCTTATAGAGCGAATATGGAGCAGCCCAGCCTGGTATTCCCCCCGTCGCCATGTTAGAATACCGTGTCGGCTGCTCAGCTCTATTGTGCAGAAGAACCTGCTCCTTGGTCCAGCGGTGTCCTGCTTTCACTGGCCGTCTTCTCTCCCCGGCGTCGGTATCTACAGTGTGGGCACCAGGCTGTGACAGCTTGCAGCTTAACAGCCGGGTGCCCACTGCACATGTGTGAGAAGTGCTGCGCTTTGTGAATGGCCCCATAGTCTTCTGGGACCTGTCACGTGTCCCACAAGACTACGGGGAGGGGGGGGGGGGTAGGACAATTCTGCGGAAGTGGGTACTGCTTCCCAAATGTCGGCAGTCTCTGGTCATCTCCTGTAACGCGTCGGCAGTCTCTGGTCATCTCCTGTAGCGCGTCCGCAGTCTCCGGTCATCTCCTGTAGCGCGTCCGCAGTCTCCGGTCATCTCCTGTACTGTGTCCGCAGTCTCCGGTCATCTCCTGTACTGTGTCCGCAGTCTCTGGTCATCTCCTGTAACGCGTCGGCAGTCTCTGGTCATCTCCTGTAACGCGTCGGCAGTCTCTGGTCATCTCCTGTAACGCGTCGGCAGTCCCTGGTCATCTCCTGTAACGCGTCGGCAGTCTCTGATCATCTCCTGTAGCGCGTTGGCAGTCTCTGATCATCTCCTGTAGCGCGTTGGCAGTCTCTGATCATCTCCTGTAGCGCGTCGGCAGTCTCTGATCATCTCCTGTAGCGCGTCGGCAGTCTCTGATCATCTCCTGTAGCGCGTCGGCAGTCTCTGATCATCTCCTGTAGCGCGTCGGCAGTCTCTGATCATCTCCTGTAGCGCGTTGGCAGTCTCTGATCATCTCCTGTACTGTGTCCGCAGTCTCTGGTCATCTCCTGTAGTGTTTCCACAGTCTCTGGTCATCTTCTGTACTGTGTCCACAGTCTCTGGTCATCTTCTGTACTGTGTCCACAGTCTCTGGTCATCTTCTGTACTGTGTCCACAGTCTCTGGTCATCTCCTGTACTGTGTCGGCAGTCTCTGGTCATCTCTTGTACTATGTCTGCAGTCTCTGGTCATCATCTCCTGTACTATGTCCGCAGTCTCTGGTCATCATCTCCTGTACTGTGTCGCAGTCCCTGGTCATCTCCTGTACTGTGTCCGCAGTCTCTGGTCATCTCTTGTACTATGTATGCAGTCTCTGGTCATCTCCTCTAATATGTCCACAGTCTCTTGTCATCTCCTGTACTCTGGTCATCTGCAGTCCATTGGTTCAGAATATTTTTTTTCTTGTTCTCCTCCTCTAAAATCTAGGTGCGTCTTATGGTCAGATGCGTCTTATGGAGCGAAACATACAGCAATTTGTTTTTTCCAAAAATAATGGTGTCTATCGCCTCAACCACTTGACTGGAAAATGAGTACAAGGAGCAGATTTCAAAGAATGCACCAGCCTAGGAGAATACACATTGGCACCTACTGAATTTAAACTCAGAGTAAGCTGTAACTTGTGCTGGAGGAAAGAAGCAGAAATGCTACACAGTACACTTCAAATCTACCAAATGTACTTACATTTGCCGCAGATCTTCAGGTACATCCAACTTTACTTTGTGAAAAGTGTTTTTTGTTGCTGGCTTGTTAGGGTTTACAGACCTCAGTCGCTCTATTGTGACAATCTCATTGTACGTAGCGTCGCAAGCTGCATACTCTATTACATAAAACTGAGATGAAAAATAAACACACAATAACTTTACATTAACGTTATCAAGTAGGAATGTGGTTAAGAAAAAAAAGAACAGCAAAAAAGTCTGACTATTTATACTTGTGCTTTTTTGGCCCAGTAAAATGCATGAGATGAAGATCTGTGCTTTATAGAATATCTACTGTATATTGAAAACAAAAAATGTGATATATTGCAGCATACTAATCCTTAGATGTGGTAGCTACATTTCTTTTCCTTTCTTTTTTAGGATTTTATGTTTCTTTTATGTACTTTCCCCGGATCTTAGTGAATGTGGTCAAGCTTCACGTTGTAAAAGAATGCTCAAATCAGGTGCAAGGGTAAAAAAAAAAAAGGCATTACTGAATGGGGGAAAATCAGCAGAGCTTCATCACATTCACTAAGCTCTGGGGAAAATTAACTTGTAAAGTGCTGTCTATTTGCCTTAGACATGGTAATCTGAACCATCTTACTGCCACCTCTGCCTATTAAAGCAAGTTGAAAAATAACAGACTTACAGGCAAGATCAACTATGTCACTTGGGGGGACTCAGAAAAACAGACTTGTGTTAATGTCACTTTGTATATTGCCCACTGTTTCACTTTAGGGTTTGGTTACCTTTTGCAGCAACACCGAATTGCAGGAGAGTTGGAGAGCAGTCCCACTCAGTTGAATGGGTCGTGATCGGCAGCAGTTTAGCCTGCCAAATGCAGCATGCGGTATCATTTGTTTTGCAGGAGGTATACCACCCTGTCCAGCGGCTGTTGTAGATTCAGGTGGGCGGTTGGGAGGTGGTAAACCCTGCAGTTCAACCGCTTATATTTACCACCCTCATGGCCGCATGGGATAAGATCTGTACCAATATGGTCAATGATGTTGGAACTGCATGAAGACCACACAGATTTGAACAGAGCTCACAACTAATGGTACAGAGCTCTGCAGGCATTTTGCATGAAGTTTCACATGCATTTAACTGCACCAAAAATGCATAAGTGTGTCTGGGACATAAAAGGCAGCAAACCCATAATATCATTCTATAAGAAATATTAAATGATATCAAATGAAATAGAGACATATTCCTACCTCACCCTTTATCATTCTAACTTTAGCTAGCCACCAGCAGCATGGCTCTTTTTCATTTGCCCTGGAATAAACCTAGAAAACAGAGTAAATGCATGGGAGGCTGTTACAAAATAACGAACGTAAAGCAACGTAATCATTGTTAACTATTAAAAAAATATATGTGCATTTAAGCCAAAAGTCTTTTTGCAATCAAGCTAAAACAAAAGTAATTGTTTAAGATAATTGTAATTAAAAAAAAAGTTGTAACATCCTTTGTCTAAAAACCTGTTTTTATTGTGTGCAGGCAGTCCGTGTTTCTGTCTGTCAGCTTTGGTACTTGCTTCAGAGTGAAAAGTATGAGTCCTGCTTCTGTGCCTGTAGTAATTTACAAATGGTGGATGTAGTCCCAGACCTGTCTCCTGAATTATGCCTGAATGTTGTGTGCTACTTACACCCCACCACACAGTACTTTAAACACAAGTCTACATTGCTAAAATGTTTGAACTTTATTCTAAGAACTTCAAATGTAGATGAGCAGAGAGACTGCAGGAGTCACTCACAGCAGCTCTCTGCCTTCTCTCCTATTTCACCAGCCAGCACTGTGAAAATATAACAGACAATTACAAGAATTTAGACACAGAACAGTTTACAAGATTGTTTTCTCTTTATTTTCTGGTGATTTTAAGGCAAACATTTTGTTTTTAAGAACGATTTGTGCAGTTCAGTGTGTGTTATGTTTCCTGCCTGCAATCCTAAATAGTGAACTCCCTTTCCTTTTCCTAAAAATCAGTAAGTAACGGTTGACATATAGAAATAACCATTTAATAAAAAGTAGTTAAAGTATATGGTAACTAAAAGGCAAAACGTTTTAGTTTTGGATAAAATGGAGATGAAGCCAAACACCCGTTTTTATTGCCGTCTGTGCCCCTGTTAAGGAGATCCACCCTCTCTATTTGTCCCGTTTACTTTTATCATTGAAAGTGAAAGTAAAAGAAAACCCCAAATTTTGGGTTGTCCCCAGAACAGTAATAGAGGAGAAAGCTTCCAATAGGGATACTACTTCTGGTGATCTGAGGGGCGCAAGAGAATCCCTCATTTTGCAGGGATATCCTCTATGGGACAGGAAGTGAAGCAAAATATCGCCAATGGGACACAGATGGTTAAAACAAAAAAAATTCTGACAGGGGTTATAACTATCCAAATTTAAAAAAAAAAATTCTATAGTTCCATTTACTGTTCATGGAGCATATTTTCAATGTAGGTATTCTGCTTACCAAGGATCAAAACTTTGGATAGATTTGTATTTTGAGTGGAACGAGTAGTGGTTTTGTTTATTTTTTTATTTGTAAGTAAATCTGAAATATTGCATATTAAATATGTGTATTTTCTTGTTGGGAGATGGAGCTTTAATCTCCTTTTCATGTTTTCCAAGCCATTCCTTTGTCCCGCAGTAAAGAGTCTTGTTTTTAGAAGCCAAAAGCTCAAGCTATAATGCTCACACATGTATAGGAGTCAGAACAGTGACAGCTTCCACCAAGGGTTTAATCAGTCAAAGCATGTGTTCTCCCCTTAGATAACCCGCAATGCTCCACAAATATTTTACGGAATAAGAGTTTACTTGCAAAACTAAAATTATATGTAAAATGATTTAAAAAAAAACATCAGTTTATAAACATTTATGCTTAAAATGAAACTAAGCCCAAAAAGTGAGGATTTCCTATGCTAAAGGTAACATCAGGAACAATGTGCCTAAGAAAAACACTGAAAAATATACCCTTTTTATTCCTCTTGAAACACAGCAGTGCACTTCCTGGTATGGGATGGTGCCTACACACTATGGCAGTTCCAGCCTCATAGCTATATATCTGCAGCGTGAAATTTAAAGTGGTAGTAGTCAGTCTTTAGAAAAATCACTGACATGCAAGGTTTTTTTTTTATAACAGGAGAGACCCTGGAGGTCTCTTCTGCCATAAGTCTCCCCACTGCCTGTCAGCGAGCAATGTGATCTGAGCCGCACATGCGCACAGCTCAAACCATGTTTACGGTCTGCTCAGTGTGCCACTGTGAATGAGACTCCCATGCACATGCACAAGAGTAACGTCTCCCTGGAACAGCCATTTCATCAGCTGAAGATTGCAAACTCATAAGAAAGTCCAGGTGAAGATGGAAACTGCTGGGGACAAGTGGGAGCCATGACAGCACAGTATTGTACATTACTGCTGAAAGCTGCCGGGGGACCCATTTTTTAAAATAATAAGACAGACTTTACTACAGCTTTAAAGTGGTTCTAAAGGCTGAAGGTAAAAAGCCTTCAGTGTGCAGACTCTCCTTCAGCCCCTCCAATACTCACCTGAGCCTGATCTCGATCCAGCGATGTGCATGAGAGCAGCAGCTCTCCTGGGTCACTTCCTTCTCTTTGGGAGTGGGGGGCAGGGCTGAGCCACGCTCTG
This sequence comes from Staurois parvus, assembly GCF_062004578.1. Classification (NCBI taxonomy): domain Eukaryota; kingdom Metazoa; phylum Chordata; class Amphibia; order Anura; family Ranidae; genus Staurois; species Staurois parvus. The sequence goes on from NW_028318157.1 coordinate 8,644,650, forward strand.
GATGTCTTATGGACACTCAGAGGTGGCTCGGGAGCAAACATGCACAAATGCCCCCAGAGCAAGCAGCTTGTTCTGGGTGTACTTAGCAGGGAGAGGAGCCAGAAGTGCCAGTGGGGGACCTGAGAAGAGAAAGATCAGGGCTGTTCTGTGCAGTTAAGTATAAAATGTTTTTACTTTTTTTTTTTTTTAAATCTGCACCTTTGGAATAACTTTAAGGCACGGCTGCCTCTGACGTCTAGTGTAAGGACATTTGAAAAGAGATTTTTTAATGCCAATACTGTGATGTTCACAGATTTCCTTGCTGGATGCTCTGGCATGAGGAAGCAAAACTCTTCTTCTACCTGAATGGCCACGATCATACACAGACACAGTGGGAATCAAGGCATGTCCCATAATGGGTGAGATGACCCACAGGGAGCCCACAAGCAATTCTGGTGAGTAGTCCCTTGCCTTGTATGGCTACAGCTTCCAAGGTTCAGGTAAAATGTGCTACTGGGGATGCGATCTCAGGGACAACTGTCTTAAATTTCTCTCACTTTGAAAATAATTCATATTATTTCTTGATAAGCAGATATATCCACATTAAGACAGAGATGGCAATAAAAAAAACAGACAGGGATTATAACCCTTCTATTCTAATCCTAAACATTTTTGTTATTAAGTGTCCCTTATAGGGAAATTCACTCTCTACTTCTCTTGGCCAACACTGGCACTAGGACTGAAAATGAGGGGAAATCTAATATTGATTTTTCACCAAAACAGAAAAGACAGGGAAATCTTACACTAGGTCACTTGTTCTGGCGATCTTCCTCTGGGCCACTTGTTTTGGGGACAACTATCTAAGATAGGGTTTACCTCACTTTCTGTTGTCTTCAGGACAGGAAAATTCCTTAAAAATGGGACACAGATGGATAAAAAAAACATGACAAAAAGGTGTTTAACCATTCCCTAATCTCCACAATAGAGAAAGGTTTTGGCTTTAGATATACTTCAAATAACAAAATTAACAGAAAATTGTTTACCTTTTAAAAAGCAGCACAACAAAGTAATTTAGTGGGTACATGCAGTGAGCAATTTACCCTAGCCTGTCAGAAAAAAGTCCTTGTCCAAATCACTTGTTATGATCCATAAACCCACTACATACTTGTCTAAGACAGGCTTGAGTATTTCTTACTCTACAGCTGTGATAAAGGTCTTGCTAAGATCGATAAAAGGGGTAAAAAAAAAAAAAAAAGTTTGAAATACTGTTTGTGGGGAAAATGCTGCTCTAAGTTCCATACAATACTGTTCAGGAGTAGAGTCATACCATTTAAACTCTGCTTAAGAGGAGCATCAGAGCTCAGACTCGGTATAACTCATTGGCAGAAATTATGTGACCAATCATCTAGGACAGCCTCTCTCAACCTTTTCAAAAAAGAGGGACCCCTGAAATAACTTTCTCTTCTCAGGAAATGCCTGCTAGAGCCTACTATATCTACAACTCATGATTCATTAGTGTAATGGTCAGTGGGAATAATGCGCCTTACACTTGTGGTCACTGGGAAGAATTACCCCCCTTACAAATAGCTAAAAATATCAATGGTGTCAGTGGGAGCTTATCTGAGAGGCAGAGATTGCTCATTGCTCAAGGAACACTAGCAACCTCTGGAAGAACCCTAGGGTTCCATGGAACCCTGGTTGAGGCCTTCAACACTAATTATCTGCTGGGTTAGCATTTTCTTAAGAAGAATGTAGCTCTTACCTTAGATATCTATCTCAGCGTGGCCATTAAAGAAACTATGCTGAGAAAGAATGGAGTATGCACGCTGATATTTTCTTCTAGAAATGAACTCACTGGTTGTCATACTAGTCCTAGAGCTTTAGCACCTTCTAATTCAATAACTTGTAACAAATCAATGGATGAGATGTTTAGCTTCATTCTGACTTTTGTGATCTGTAGACTGTCTCAGGTTATGCATGGACAGGCAAGTAGCATTTTGCAGACTGAAGTCCCAAAATGACTTTCATGCTGTCAGCTGTGTGATCTTGCTGTCAGTTACTACTCCCTCCTCTGTCCACAAGTTTGCATTAAAATTATCAGAATCAAAATCAAAACATCAAACATAACGGGTAATCTAGAGAAATGCTTTTGTTAATACATAAATCTCAGGGTTACATGCCACACAACCTACCATGAAATCATCTTCTCCTTTCACCCTCAAAAACTAAAGAGAATACATGAATAAGAGAACAGTTGATAATCTATTACTGAGCTCTGCATTAATGAAATGGAGGGATATAAATGAGAAAGGACATCAACACTGGATTTCTACAAAGAAAGTAGTACTTACCTCAACCTCATCGCTTTCATTTATGTCCTTATTATACCCTGAAGGAGGTGGAAACCTTACATCGTGGAATGGTATCTGTCTCTCTGGTTGCCAGCTGCAAACACAAACCCATTACAATTATGCATTGTAATTCATAACAATATCACAAATAGTTGATCGTATAGAAAAAGACTTAGCAGAGGAGTACACAGCCATCATTTCAAAAGCATTTTGTCTGAGCTCAGTACTAAAGTCTGGAAGAAAAATAATTTAAAGCGCTTAAAAATGCAATAATTCAGTAGCCCTAACCAGCGATTCGAGAGTCATATGACTAAGTTCACCTTTGAAGTGATTCCCAGGAGATTCCTATCAGGAAGAGTGCTGCATTAAAAAGGGAAGCTAAACTCCAGTGTTAAAAAAAAAAAAAAGTAATCAAAGTAATTCTGAAGAACATTCCAAAAGTATTGCGACCCCCTTCACTTTTTTCAATTTTGTTATGCTGCCGCCTGATACTACAGTTGTTTAACTAATTTTTTTCTCCTTAAGCTACACTCAGTACCCCATAGTGACAAAGTGAAAACAGAATTTTAGAAATTTCGAAATTCATTAAAAAGAAAGTAAAATATTACACTGGCACAAGTATTCAAACTCTTTGCAACACCTGGAATGTAGCTCAGGTCCCTTTCACCATTTCTCTTGATTGTTGCAGAGATGTTTCTACACCTTGATTGGAGTCCACCTGTGGTAAATTCAATTGACTGGACATGCCTTGGAAAGGCGCGCACCTTTATAAAAGGCCTCACAGCTGAAAATGCATACTGTATCAGAGCAAAAGCCATATGAGATCAAAAGGAACTGCCTGCAGAGCTCAGAGGCAGGATTATTGCAGGGCATGGATATGGGAAAGGCTAAAAAAAAAACAAAAAAAAAAACGTTTACTGCACTGAAGGTTCTCAAGAGCACAATGGCCTCCATAATTCTCAAATGGAAGAAGTTTGGCACAACCAGGACTCTTCGTAAGAAAGGTGACCAAGAACCCGATGGTCACTCTGACTGAGCTCCAGAGATCCTGTGTGGAGATGGGACAAAGTTCCAGAAGAACAACCAGCACTGCAGCCCTCCACTGATCTGGGCTTTATGGCAGAGTGGCCAGATAGAAACTACTCATTTGCAAAACACATGAAAGTCCGCTTACAGCCTGCAAAAAAGCTTTGGCTGCAGATGCTGGAACATGTTACATGTTCCAGGTTCCGAAGGTGACCTTATCCTTTAACCACTTGCTTACCGGGCACTTTTACCCACTTCCTGCCCAGACCAATTTTCAGCTCTCTCATATTTTGAATGACAATTGCGCGGTCATGCAACACTACCCACATTTTTTTTTTTTTAAGAAAAAGAGCTTTTTTTGGTGGTATTTGATCACCACTGGGGTTTTTATATTTTGCTAAACAAACTAAAAAAGACCAAAAATTTTGAAAAAAAAAGTTCTTCTTAGTTTATATTTTAAAGTTTTGTAAATAAGTAATTTTTCTGCTTCACTGACGGGCACTGATAGGTTGCACTGATGGACACTGACGAGGAGTCACTGATGAGCACTGTTAAGCGGCAATGATGGGCATTGATTGGCAGCACTGATTAAATGATGGGCATTGTTGGCTGCACTGATCACCAGGACTTCTATATGTATTTTCCCCCCATGTGTGAATCCTAGGAACCCTGAGGACTAAATCATGCTATAAAGCCTCGAGTGCACCATAAATATCATAACTTATAGAGCATGCTGGATATGTGTAGTAGGGCCCTGTATGAGTCTATGTATCAGTCCTTATTTGAAAGTTCATTAAATTAATCGTTGTATACCATATAGAAATAGATGCTTAATTCCCCACTTGGATGGTTCTTATGTGGGGTGTTTAGAAGGAGGGAGAGACTGTGAAGGTCCTGTGCGATAATGAACTTGAGTATAGCATATGTATTGAGCAGCGCCGAGAGGGCCGTGCGGCCAACTGTGATAACACAGGTATGAAGTATGTATAGAGCAACATCAGTAAAAAACATGTATGACCATTTACGGATAACATAACGGAAACCTTTTCCTCTGAGTCCAAACTGACCCTGATATATGAGGAGTGCTTGAGTGGTCCAGTGTCCATATAGGTCTTCACTGCTTCACAGTGAAGGCGGCTTATACTTTACCATTCTTGCAGCTGTCCACGTTGTTCCCAAAGTGTCCAGCTTGTCCTATGTTGGTCTGGTTTATATATGAAAATGGCTGCTGCTCCCTTAACCTGGGCATATATCGCATATCTCCCTTTAATATTTATTGATTCCTCAGGATGCCGTCAAGGGTTTCCATATTGCAAGATTGTGTCACATGACGTTGTGTTTAATGTCAAAGCATTTCGCAAGACAGTAGCGTAGCTTCGTCTGGACATCCGGCGGTATGGCGGTATCCAGGTAGTCCCTTATATCTGTATTGTCTCCATCTAGGAGGCCGCCCATAGTCAATTAAAAGAATAATGTCATATTTGCTATTCACTCAGTAATAATAGTGGTACATAGCTCAACTGTTTTAGCAACACTCTGGCTTTTAGTCCAATTTCAATGGTCTATACATTTAAAATAAGTGTTATCATAAGGTATGTACTTAGCTATTTGCATAGTGGGGATCCATTGTAGAAAGATCACACTTAACTCTCTTTTCATAATTAACCACCTTTAACTATGTTTAAATTATTTCTCTAGGAAGACCTGTAGGTTCATCTCTACATTCAATCCCATTGGAATTTCTTCTTTGACCCTGAAGAAGTCACGTGACCTGTGACATGTCGGGCGGAGCCTAGTGAAGTCACTTCCGGTCATGCTCAAACTGGCACGCGTGATGTAAGGAACCATTTTGAGTGATCGCTATGATATGCTTTTGATTCATTACTTTTGTTAGTGCATTTTTTACTTGAATAAAGTATTCATATTTTATGGGGTTGCACTATGATCTATTCCCTTTATCTTTGACCATATACACCTTAATTCCACTGGACATCTGAGAGCATGTTCCCTTAAAGGGCCAGAACTAATGAAGTATCTACTAAGAATTGGCAGTGGCTAAGCAGAATCTGGTTTCATCCCTAAGAGTGTATGACCTGTTAGGTCAGGGAAGAAGGTGAGCGCATAGTGCACCTACCCAGTGATGGGAAACACCACAATATAGTCGGCACGGTGGAGTAATGCATATATGTTCACCATAATTCTGAGTCACATATAATTTGTTTAATGTGATTGGATATTGTAACAGGTTTAATTTTTGGTTATATAAAACGGTGTTGCACTATGGTATGTTTTTGTTTTATTTTGCACGGATCTGGAGTTTAAAGAAGCATAATATATGGAAGGAACACATCACGGATCAGAAATTTTGGAGACATATTTTCCTCATAAAATGTGTTTTTGGCCTATTATAATTTATAGGTCAATGGTCAAGGTGAGCAAGCAGTGGGGCCACAAGTCAAGCACAGTGTTGATTATGGCTGGATGTTAATGCAGCATATAGTAGATTGGACATTCATTATCTGTTACTTTTTTTTTTGACTGTCACTTTATGCTTTCAAAGCTTATGGTTCTATTTATGATAAGATAGCATAACACATTTTTTTCCATTTATGGCTAGGAGAATGATGCCCCCAATCTTCCCATTTGCCTCCTGGAAAGCACATCACAGAGAGAATCTACAGTGCATAAGCCATGGGGCATCTTCAGGTAGCCGATTGTCTCTGCTTGGTTCTTGAAGCCACCCCCCTGATGATGCAAATGTACTGTGCCACATCATGATCAGGGAGCCAGCTGGAAAACCAGAATACACAGTTATCTTCCTCTTTGATGTCATCTGGGAGCTAACATAGACCCCGGTAAGGTAGATGTCTGTGTGTGTGTCTGTGTGTGTGTCTGTGTGCCCTGTCTAAAAATCGAATGGTAGGAGTATTGCAACACTGAGACAGAATAGCAACATAAAATTAAAAAGAAATGCATGTCCAACAAATTATGCACTGATTTGCATGTTCATGAGGGAAATAAGTATTTCATCCCCTTCACAAAACATGACTTAGTACTTGGTGGCAAATCCCTTGTTGGCAATCACAGAGGTCAGACGTTTCCTTTAGCTGGCCACCAGGTTTTCACACATCTCTGGCAGATCCTCTCCAAGTCATTAAAGTTTGGTGGCTGATGTTTGGCAACTCAAACTTTCAGCTCCCTCCACAGATTTTCAATCAGATTAAGGTCTGGAGACTGGCTAGGCCACTCTTGGACCTTTATATGCTTCTTCTTGAGCCACTCTTTTGTTGCCTTGGCCGTGCGTTTTGGGTCATTGTCATGCTGGAACACCCATCCACGACCCATTTTCAAAGCCCTGGCTGAGGGAAGAAGGTTCTCACCCAAAATTTGACGGTACATTGCCCCATCCATCGTCCCTTTGATGCGGTGCAGTTGTCCTGTCCCCTTAGCAGAAAAACACCCCCAAAGCAGAATATTTCCACTACCATGTTTGATAGTTGGGGTGTTATTGGGGTCATAGGCAGCATTTCTCCTCCTCCAAACACTGCAAGTTGAGTTGAGGCCAAAGAGCTCGATTTTGGTCTTATCTGACCACAACACTTTCAACCAGTCCTCCTCTGCATCATTCAGATGTTCAGTGGCAAGCTTCAGACGGGCCTGGACATGTGCATTCTTGAGCAGAGGGACCTTGCGTGCACTGCAGGATTTCAATCCTTGTCGGCGTAGTGTGTTACCAATTGTTTTCTTGGTGACTGTGGTCCCAGCTAGCTGGAGATCATTGACAAGATCCTCACGTGTAGTTCTGGGATGATTCCTCACTATTCTCATGATCATTGACACTCCACAAGGTGAGATCTTGTATGGTGCAGGTGCACTTGGGGAGACTGACAGTTGTTTTGGGTTTCTTCCATTTGCGAATGATTGCACCAACTGTTGTCACCTTCTCACCAAGCTGCTTGGCGACAGTTTGGTAGCCCATTCCAGCCTTGTGTAGATCAACAATCTTGTCCCTGACATCCTTGGACAGCTCTTTGGTCTTTGCCATGGTGGAGAGTTTGGAATCTAATTGTATGATTGCTCCTGTAGACAGGTGTCTTTTATACAGGTAACAAAATGAGATTAGCAGCACTCCCTTTAAGAGACTGCTTCTAATCTTAGCTTGTTACCTGTATGAAAAACACCTGGTAGCCAGAAATCCTGATGAATGATAGGGGATCAAATACTTATTTCCCTCATGGACATGCAAATCAGGGCATAATTTGTTAGACATGCATTTTTTTTTTTAATTTTTTGTTGCTATTCTGTCTCTCAGTGTTACAATACACCTACCATTCAATTTTTAGACTGATCATTTCTTTATGAATGGGCAAACATTCAAAATCAGCAGGGGATCAAATACTTATTTCCACATAAATGAGTACAACCCTTTTGAAAAGTAAGATTTGAATGCCTCAATAAACAAGAGAACAATTTGCAAAATTTCGACAAAGCTGAGTTTCATAGAACATTTGTTTAGCTCATTACATGAAAGTAAGGTTAATTATAGAACTTAGATTACAAAATCTTCAGTTTTACCGAAATTAGTTGATGCTAAAATGAATACATCCCACAACAAAAACTACTACATTTAGTATTTTTTTATGAACCCCCATGATTTGTAAGGACACCATGGAATGAGCTAGTTTGCGACATATTGCAACATCGATATCTTTTTCCATTTTTCAAGAATGACCTCTTTTAGAGCATGGATGCTGGATGGAGAGTGATAATCAACTTGTCTCTTCAGAATTCTCTATAAGTGATTGATTGGGTTCAGATCAGGAGACATACTTTGCCATTGAATCACTTTCACCCTGTTCTTCTTCAGAAATGCAACAGTGGCCTTAGATATGTGTTTTGGATCACTGTCACGATGGAAACGCGCTCGACGACCAAGGGCAGGAAGTGATGGTAACATCTTCTCCTTCAATATGGAGCAGTACATCTGTGAATTCGTGATACCATCAATGAAATGCAGCTCCCCAACACCAGCAGCACTCATTCAGCCCCACAGAAGGATACTGTCACCACTAAGTTTCACTGTAGGCACCATGCATTTTTCTTTGTACTCTTCACCTTTGCGACACCATACAGTTTTGAAGGCATCAGTTCTAAAAACATTTATGTTAGTCTCATCACTCCAGGGTACAGAGTCCCAGTAGTCTTTTTCAGCATGGGCCCAGGCAAATTCTAGGTGGGCTTTTTTGAGCATGAGTTTCAGGAGAGGCTTCCTTCGTGGATGACATACTGTGTCATGGGAAACAATCACCCCAGTTTGGCTTTCTAATTCTTTAGCTAACTGCAGTGAACTTGAATGGTGATTTTCTTCAACCCTTCTCATCAGAAAATGCCACCTTCCATGGCTGGCCTGGACGTCTCTGTGAGATGGTTGCAGTTCCACATTTGTTACATTTTTGTATCACTTTTTCTACAGTATTCTGACTGATAATTAAAGATTTTCTGATCTTCTTGTAGCCTTCACCTTGTTTGTGTAAAGAAATTATTTTCTCAGGCCTTGTGACATTTCTCTTCCATATGGTGCCATTGCTGACAGCATGAAATGGGAAAGGGTTTTCTTTGTTAAGAAACACCCTTTTGTAATCAACTGTATGCTTAAACACCTGTTTAATTAATAATTTGACTCACCTATATTTAGAATAGAATTTTTGTTAATAAGGATTTTGTTGACTAAAATGTAGCTTTCATTGGAGTGTATTCATTTTTGCAACATGGTCTTAAATTAATGTTAGGAAAAACACTTTTTTGTGTGTACAAATCTTGTTTGCAATCAATGGCCCGCATTTGTGGGAGAATTAGTATAGCGTCCCATAGAAAATGTTGATTCTGAAAGGAAAGTAAAAGGTCTCTGACAAATCTGTTGAGGTGTACGCATTTATGCTATTACACACACACACATACATATACACACACTATTATATATATATATATATATATATATATATATATATATACACACATACACATATATACATATATATATACATATATACATACACATACATATACACACACACATACATACACAAAGTGAACACAAAGGTGCTCATAGTAATAAATTAATATAAATATTATTCATTACTACACAAAGTGAACTGATGTCAAAGCGCTCCAAAAAAATGTATGTAAAGTTCACATGATTCCAAAATGTAACGTAATCCAACACCATAAAATGAGAATCCATGCTTAATGTGAATTCCATGCATTAATTGGTTCCACTTTTGTTCTCCCAGAACTCTCACCTCCAATGCATGTAAAACTGCGTGTTTAATGAGGCATCTCCACAGCTGATCACTATCTCCTTTAGCCACTAGGGCGTAAGCGGAGGTAGAAAAAGGAAGTACAAAATCTCTTATCTGTAAAGGGAATCTTTATTTGAATGTAAGTGCAATTTGAATAAATATTGGAAGTTTTTACTAAATCTACTACACTAGGTGTATTCTTTTTTGAGTGAGGCTACAGTTACTCAGTGAAATGGTGGATTCCTAAGGCTACTTTAACATCTGCCATATGGGAAGAGGAGCAACCAAGGAAGCCGTGTCTGCATCAGTGATTTCCAGCTTTCAGGGGGATCCCACAGGTATGGTATAAGTTACACTGGACCAAGTTGGACTAAAGTAGCTTTTTAAAAATATACCATGCTTCAAATTATTCTTTAAAAGCATGCTTCATACAAGAACAGTTTTACCTGCCAAAGGATTTTTATATTTGTCCATCTAGTCCTGAGATTTACCAAGCTCTACCCCACAGCACGGTCCTGTCTAGAAGATAAGTCAGCACTAGTTCAAACTAACAACAAAATTAGGACTCACAGTATATTTATGTAGTTTCCCTACAAGGGTAGGGGACCCGATCTACAAAGAAGGTGGACACTGTCTGAGGCAGGTATAAATTCCAAGGGGGTATATATTTGAGAAAAATGATTTCATCATGCATGTTAATCAAAGACGTTTGTGTATACGTTGAGGTGTCATTTCACATTCAGAAGTGCACAAAAATGAAAGCCTAAATTATAAATTAAAACTCCCATTTTTTTAACCATTTCCCCCCTCTCCTCTAAAGAACTTTCACCTAATATATACCCAGCAGCATCAACAGCCTCTTTCAGACTACACAAACCTGTGGCATGGGCTAGCCACTGATTGGTTGTCCAGGCAAATGAACTACGAAAGCACTAAATGACCTCAACTCCCCACTCATTTTCCTTTTCTTGTTTTGTTAGGAGGCCTCTTGCTACTAAGTAATGATTAGTCATGAAAGATTTTAGGTTCAACTATGGCTACAATAACTTTATCCAAGTTTGTGAAAGGTTACTGTGCCCAGAGTTGGGCTTTAAACTTTAACTTTCAGTCCAAAACAAATCACTGAAAAAGTATCAGTACATCTTGCGTCAATTAACATGAAACCAGGTACTTACTTATTCTCGAAAGTAACCGTAATGGAATCCTCGTGTACATCTTTCACAAAGGCCTGCAAGAGAAGGAAATAAAACTTGATGAAACAAATGTTTACTGAAATTGCTGATTGATTTGCAGCATTTGGAAAAATAGGAAGTTTAATTCTACTCCCTTATATAAGAAAAATGCAAAAAACAGCAGGTAATACAAAACATACTTTTTAAAATTTACATATGCACCAAACACAAAAAGACAGCATCGGCTGATGAGTAAACTTGTTTGTCCCAGAATGTCCAGTATACACAGCAACTCATTCCTAACTGAAAAGTATAATTTTTAACTATAAAATAGCCACACAGATTCAAAGCTTTTAGGTTTACCATGGAGTAAAAGCAGAACTTTACACATACTAAAAAGGCATTTAAAAGCTTTATTTTTAGTTTTGGCGAGAGTGCAGAGTGATTAGAACACTTGTCAGTATTTATTACTGTCTGTGTCCCCATTAAGGAAATTTGCACACTCTATTTGTCTTATTTACCATTATCATTGAAAGTGAAAGTAAAAGAAAATATCACATTTTAGGTTGTTCCCAGAAAAGCAATAGAGGGGAAATCTATCAATGCGGACACTAGTTCTGGTGACCTAGGGATCCCCAAGGAATTCCCTTAATTTGCAGGGATATTCTCTCACTTTCTGTTTGGCTATGAGACAGTAAGTGAAAGGAAATCTCTGCAATGGGATACAGATGGTGAAAAAATGACAGGGGTTATAACCCTCCCTTGCTCTATCCAAAATGAAAAAAAAGAAAAAAATTGCTTATAGTTCTACTTTAAAGTTCTTTAACCACCTCCCGCCTGCCATATAGTAATATGATGGGCGCAAGGTGGTTCTCTCGTTCTGGGAGGACGTCATATGACGTCCCCCCATTCTCACTGCGCATGCACGGCTCAGGGATCACCGATCATGAAAAGAGCCGAAGATGTTGGCTCGGTCATGTGATCAGCTGTGTCCAATCACAGCTGATCACATGTAAACAGGGAAATGCCGGTTATCGGTATTTCTCTCCTCTCCAGCTGTCACGCTGACAGCTCGAGAGGAGAGCCGGTAATCGGCTTTCCGCGGAGGGGACATGTACATTGATCATCAGGGCACTGATGATCAGTGTGGCCCCAGAAGTGCCACCTGTCAGTGTCCATCAGTGCCTTATGTCAGTGCTCATCAGTGCCTCGTGCCAGTGCCCATCAGTGCCTACCAGTGCACATCAATGCCAATCTGAGCTGCCTTTCAGTGTCACCCATCAGTGCCACCTATCAATGCCAATCAGTGCCGCCTAATAGTGCCAGTCAGTGCCGCCTATTAGTGCCAGTCAGTGCCGCCTATCAGTGCCATGTATCAGTGCCCATCAGTGATGCCTGTCAATGCCCATCAGTGCCACCTACCAGTGCCTCCTCATCAGTGCAGCCTATCAGTGCCCATCAGGGCAGCCTCATTAGCGCACATCAGTGAAGGAGAAAAATCACTTATTTACAAAATTTTATAACAAAAACTAAGAAAAAACATTTTTTTTTTCAAATTTTTCTGTGGTTTTTGGTTTAAGAAAAAAATAAAAAAAAACCCAGAGGTGATTAAATACCACCAAAATTAAGCTCTGTCACAAAAAAAATATAAAAATTTCATAAGGGTACAGTGTTGTTTGTGCAATTGTCAAAGTGCGACAGTGCTGAAAGCTGGAAATTGGCCTGGGCAGGAAGGGGGTATAAGTGCCCGGTAGGCTAGCGGTTAACAAAAGAATATATATTCCACAATAATTATGGAACCAAAATTAGAGTGTACTTTAAATTGCTTCCAGCATTACTACGGTTTCTTCTTGCTGGAGGCTGCCATTTTGTTGAAGCCCAGAGCAGTCACTTCATTATTGCTAACTCTCCCCCACTCCTTGCTCTCAAAAATTGCAAGTCAATTTCTTCAACTAAATTGTGTGCATTTCAAGCTTTCATCGTATGCCTTAGCTCAGATAGAGAGAAAGGCTGACAGAAGTTTTACAGTACTGAAGTTCAGAGGCTGCCTCTGCCAAGGGAGAAAGGAGAGACTATCAGGGGATAATAAACTATCTTTGTACGTTTAACTCTTTTGTGTCTCCATGACAGCAGAGTTTGTCCTGTCACCTCTCCTGCTTTTCTTTTGTCCCTCACTAATCTGTGTGCTCTCTGCACTGTGTGTCATTCTTGTTGCTTTCTTACCCCTTCAGCAACAGTAAAGCTGTCAGCCAATTGGCCTCTAGTAGCTCTGATTATAGGCAGTGCTGAGAATAGAGAACAACTGAGCATGTACAGAACACAGTGAGACAGCGCATTATTGGATTTTAAACTGTATAGGCACTTATTTTATTTTACATAGCTATATCTGCAAAAGGGGCTAGCATGAGATAATATAGCAGGAATTAATTTTCTGACTAAAGTTCCACTTTAAAGCAGAAATAAACAGTTCTATTCTTTACAGCCAAGGAAGCTGCAATCTTAGCCTCTGTTTGATCTGTAGCTGTCATGGTGCTACACATGTGCTCAGTTACAGCAGCCTTTTTCAACCACCTGGGGTACCTACGGGCATATTTAGGGGTGCCTCAAAATTGTATACAAGCCAGCAGGTGAATAAAGCCTACCATTTAGTTGCACAAAGCCACAGGTTTTCATTGTGCACCATTACAGCCTTCGATGTTATCAGATGAGAAGGTGGATGTTGGGTGCCTGCACAACATTCTTGTTTGCCTTTTTCCTGTCCCTCTCCATCAGCACTGGGGTTACATTAGCTGAGTGAGGGAGAGAAACTGAGGGAGAACGAGAACGCTGGAAAACTAGTCAGTGTGCAAGTGTATTTGCTTTGAAAGAATAAATCACCTCTAATGTTGGGTATCCTATGTATGTGGATGTTGCTGCATTATGTAAAACTATTTGTTTACATTTTAGAATGGGGTGCCTCAAGCAGAATTTAAAGGGTGCCTTGACTGAAAAAAAGGATAAGAAACACTGTTTAAATGGTACCAACCATTTGATGGTGTGCCAGTATTGGTTGAGAGAACAATCAAATGTGACAGTTATCATTCATGGCATGCACTGTATGTAACAGTTTTGGGAAACAGTTTAGTTCTGCCTTAAATGAACCTTATGTAGGTTTTAAAAGGTGAATACCTTACCTTGCAGCAGATATCACAAAATGTCAGTTATTACTGGTTTTGGTCACAAAAGCTTATTTTGCTCTCCCTCTCTGGTTCAACTTCCCTTTGGTTTTCAGGCATGACTTTCCATGACTTGATGGCCAAGATCAACCAACTGCAATCCCTGTTCAGCGAAAGCTTTTATTCTTTATTCACACTTGTGCGACTCCAAAGTTGCAAAATTCCATTTCAACAGTTGCATCATAGTGCAGGAACCTTTACAAAATTGCTGCGACTTAAGTTGCACAGATCCAAACAGGTGCCATTGAAAAGCATGGGCTGGACTTACCATTACCAAAGTTGCATGACAAGTCACGCAAGTGTGAATGGAGCCTTACAGCCGCTGCAAAAGTCTTGCTGGATACAGTTGTCAGAACCTAGCTATGACATGAAATGCCCCAGTAACAAAGTGAAACCAAATCAGAGAGGACAGCAGAAGCATTTCAGGGTAATAAAAAGGTAACGACAGGCATTCACAGCACTTTTGATTTCAAATTTTAAATATTAATCTGACTGAAAGGCTTGTTTGTAACCCTTCTTGCATTTTGAGATATGGTACATAGTGAAAATCTGGAAGTTGCTTTCAAGGGATTATAGGAATCAGCAATCGGTAGCACTAGATGTTGCTGTGATCAGTAGCTGGGATTCAATCATAGATCTGCATTTTTAAAATGTAAGATATTTCCCTTATAACACTAACAAATGTGTTACCCCTAGGTAGTTGAATTTCTTCATTATCTATCAAGTCTAGATTAGCCCAACGGTATAGTTTTGTCTTGCATTATATGTGGCGGTTTGGTGTAAATGGAATTTGAGTTGAGAACATCCTGCCACTGGATTTACTCCAAGATATAAAAAGACACAAAAATTTGATTCAACTGTTATGATAGTTTTAGGTAATGTTAATATTTACATTTATAGCCAGTTGCAGACTCTAGATGTGTTAGACGCTCCTCAAAACTGTCATCATTGTATACAGGGCATGTGTAATATGTCCAGTCTTTCTGCTCTGCTTCCATGACCTCCCCTGTCACAGTACTCCTCAATTCAGCTCTGATTAATAAAAGCAGCATTGCAGAGTACACAGAGAAAGTTCCAACAGCTGGAGCTGTCAAACTAAAGCAGTCTGGCAATGTGTATCAACAAGAAACAATGTTTCTTTTTGTATCGGTTTATTCATCTACAGATCAAAAGGGATGCCCTTCAATCTGTAGGTGAAGTCCATTAAAGCAAACTAACATTTTTTTTTTTAATTAAATGTTCCCTTTTAATGCAGGCCATAGCTGGTTCGTTTATCAGATGATTTTTCATCTGAAAGAATAATCGGCCGATTTTCACACTCTTAGTGGGGCAATGGCATCGGTCGATTTTCGTGGTTCCTCCTCATTTCGTTTATCGGTCTTGCTGAAAAAATCATGAAAAACGGACGATTTTCACAATCATCGGTGGCAACATCGGTTTATAGAACAAACGATGTTTCGTTTTTCAGAAGAAAAATCGGCCGATAAACGAACAGTCTATGGCCTGCATAACCCCTTATTTTACTCTAATCAGACCTATTTAACTCCTTATTCTCCTTCTCCATTCAATTATTTTCCTGCTGATTTTTGTTAGTTTCTATTTTAACTAAATAATATTTAAACTTTTTGTTTGGTAATATTTTTACACCTTTAACATATATTTACACATTGCACATTTAAAAAAGCTGAAAATTGAAAAAAAAAATCCACTTTATTTAATTTGTACTGCTTTGTACCTGAATCATAATTTTAGTGTCATTTTAAAAAAGGACAAATTACAGAATAAAATCTGCACTTTTTATGTGCAGGAACATATAACACAGTATTTATTTTTAAACTAACACTGCTCAAAAAAAAAAAAAAAAAAAAGCTGCACTTTTTAAACGTTTTGTTACATTTGTCTAAGAATTGTGAAAAAAAATATAACTGTTGCAACACAATATTCACAAAAAGAAAGCCTTTAAAAGACAATATATTTATTATGTTATCTTATAAGTAATGACAAAGTTAACGCTGAATAGACAGGTCCATAGCAAAAATGTAATTACTGTTCTGGTCCACAAGGGCTGAATAGGTGTGAGAGGCGAAGTGGTTAAATTGGAATGGCACAATGTCATTGAATTGTACCAACAACAGGAATGCCACACACCAAGCCAGCTAGAAAGTTCTATTCTGACATGTTTCTTGCTAGGCGCATTGCTTTCTCAAGAATCATAGTAAAACCAATGCCAAGAGGTGGCCCACGAGCTGACAAATGAAGAGGACCTCAGATCTGACAGCTCATGCTAAAGCCTTGGTTTACACTGATGTGATTTCTGATGCATTCCGGAACACACTGAATCACGACACGTAAAATAACATGCGTTTCTATGGCGACCGTTCACATATATGCAGTGCGATTCTGATGGGGCCCTGTGCAGTTTAGTGCAGTGCGATTTGTATCTACACAGACTTGAATTTAAATTACTAATTGGTCCTAAGATAGCACGATTCCAGAACATTTTCTGCAAGTCTTTGCTTTGTTCCCTATCTACCATCCCTGGTCCATGGGAGAGAGAGAGACTGACTGACTGAGACTGCTGCCAAATCACACCAGAATTGCACCTGAATCGCTGAACAACTATCCCTTGAAATCACACTGAAACTGGCAGAAACATTGCACCGCATCTATGTAAACCAAGCCTAAAGTAGAAAAAAGAAAAAAAAAAAAATAGCCCATAGATACTGCCATGTTGGCAGTTATGGATGGTCATTAGCTGCTGTGTAGAATAGAAACTTCAAGGACCTGTACATGCACAAGGAAACAAGAAAGGTTATTCAGTTTTACAAAGCTGAAGTTTTCACTGCCTTATCATTATCTTCATGCGATTCAGTATTACTTGTTGAATGTGATGTTATATCCAGTGACTCATCATAATATTTGAAAAAGGCAAGACAAAGATGACAGTGAAGGTGAAACACAATAAACAATGAACATCAACTCATACAAGCATCATTTGTAAATGCTGTGTGACCATTAAATAAAAAATAAATAAAATAAAAAAATATTATGACCATCTCCAGGATCAGCATAAAGCCAAGAGTGCATAATCCACAAACACTGGTGAGGCTCCTGATATTTTACAGTAGAGGATACAGAAAATCTGATTGATGCTATAGGAAAGCGATCTTCAAATTTTATAGCATTTCTGTCTCTGATTTTTTTTTAAATAGCAAAACAAACAAATAATGACCATTTCAGAAAACAGAGGATAAGCAAAGTGTAAGCAGGGCATAAACCACAGTACAAAATGATAAAATCATGTTTCTGTGGGCAACAGCTGACTTTAACCACCTGTAGCCCTACTTGAATTGCTATGGGATGTTATTATACAAATGCTCCATGCGCTCAAACTAAAGGCATGCTATCCTGATCTGATAGAAATAGGTAAGGTACCATTGCCAGCATCCCTATGGAGTGCTGGCTATCTTCAAATTTAATGTATTATGGAGAACTCATCAAGAACAAAGTATGCACCTGAAGTCTTAAAGCTCAGATTTTTTTTTTTTGTTTGTGATTTTGAAATAAAGATAGGGTGAATATAATATCAGTCAGCAGCACTTGCAGCTGTCACAATACATTGATCAGTGGCTGCAGCCACTGATTGGTGGAACATTTTTCAACATATCAATAGAAGTCGAAAACAATCGACTTCTGTTGAGTAGGAGAGTCCACACGCTGATCAACATTCAACTGGTCCCTGCTGGATTTCAATCAGTGTATGGCCAACTTACAGTGAAGCTAAATTTCACCATACTTACCTATTCTTCAATGGTCCAATGTCCTTGCCCCAGGTGCAGTCATCTTCATTGGCTGCTGCAGAATGACATCACTCATGCACATGAACAGGGATGCTTACAGTAATCAACTTTTATTCATTTCTGTATAACCCTCATCCTGCTTAAAAAGTGATTTACAGGAGTTTGGCTTTAATTTGTCAGTCAAGTCCAACACTACACTCTCCGAAGTTTAACAATGCAGCTGCTCCATCCAGAGTGGAGACACCCCAAGACAGGGGATGTCTTACTGACTGGATTGCTAGGAGGAAAGAGAGGAAAAAAGCCAAAAACAAACAAAATGAATGAAAACACCACATCTAATGATTGGTGGGCTGCAATGTATTAAAATGTTTGTTTATGGGTTTAAGGCGGTATTAAACCCCAAACCAATTATCAATTTGTTTTTTTTTTAACTTGTTCCCTCTGTTTTTTACCTGGTGATCTCGCCAGAACCACACTTCCTGTATATATTGTATGTATTTAAAAGAGCATCATACACACAAGCATAGATATTGTGTTTCATCTCAGTTATCTTGTATCTTTACATGAAATGCATATTATATATTTTGATACTCATATCAGTTCTCCAAACGTAATACAAAAAAACTTAGTAGTAGTAGTATTCAGTGTGTACATAACCCAAGGCAATAATGCCCTGCCCTACATGGACATGACATAGTTTGTGTGTACATCCTAAAAAGGGTAGTGTTCATATTAGATGAGGATTGAGGTGGTGACATTAAACACAGCAGGACCAGAAAGGGGGGGGGGTCCGAGATAGGGAGAATGACCAAGTGTTGCTCCCTGGCAGACAGGACAGGTGAAGATTGAACTGCTGCTGTTAATTAGGATTATGGGGCTGAAGTCCAGTCTGTCTCTCTGCCAGGAAGAACAAATGGACGTTGGCACTGCTACTGTAGATGGGAGAAAGAGGATGCTCAGGTGACTATCCCTGGAAGGCAGGACCGCTGGAAGATGGCACTTCTATGGATGTGGAAAAGGACAAGAAATCAAGATGATGCCCAGGTCTATCTCCCCACCATGCAGGAAAGGTCGAAGATGGCACTGCTGCTGGTGTGGATCGGGAGAGATGGGAATGATGCTCAGGTCTGTATTCCTAATTGCTAGGACAGGTGTAAGATAGTATTTCTGCTAGTGAGGAGGAGGATGGTTATTAGACATGGGCAGGATAGGGGTTAGATGTGGGGAGGTTGCAGAAGGCTGGGGAGAATCAGAGATGGGGAGGCTGGGGAGAATCAGGGATGCGGAGGATGAGGAGAATCAGGGATGCGGAGGATGGGGAGAATCAGAGATGGGAAGGATGAGAGATGGGGAGGATGGGAAGGATGAGAGATGGGGAGGCTGGGGAGAATCAGAGATGGGGAGGCTGGGGAGAATCAGAGATGGGGAGGCTGGGGAGAATCAGAGATGGGGAGGCTGGGGAGAATCAGAGATGGGGAGGCTGGGGAGAATCAGAGATGGGGAGGATGGGGAGAATCAGAGATGGGGAGGCTGGGGAGAATCAGGGATATGGAGGATGAGGAGAATCAGGGATATGGAGGATGAGGAGAATCAGGGATGCGGAGGATGGGGAGAATCAGAGATGGGAAGGATGAGAGATGGGGAGGCTGGGGAGAATCAGAGATGGGGAGGCTGGGGAGAATCAGGGATGAGGAGGATGGGGAGAATCAGGGATGAGGAGGATGGGGAGAATCAGGGATGAGGAGGATGGGGAGAATCAGAGATGGGGAGGCTGGGGAGAATCAGAGATGGGGAGGCTGGGGAGAATCAGAGATGGGGAGGCTGGGGAGAATCAGGGATATGGAGGATGGGGAGAATCAGGGATGCGGAGGATGGGGAGAATCAGAGATGGGAAGGAAGAGAGATGAGGAGGATGGGGAGAATCCGGGATGAGGAGGATGGGGAGAATCCGGGATGAGGAGGATGGGGAGAATCCGGGATGAGGAGGATGGGGAGAATCCGGGATGAGGAGGATGGGGAGAATCCGGGATGAGGAGGATGGGGAGAATCCGGGATGAGGAGGATGGGGAGAATCCGGGATGAGGAGGATGGGGAGAATCCGGGATGAGGAGGATGGGGAGAATCCGGGATGAGGAGGATGGGGAGAATCCGGGATGAGGAGGATGGGGAGAATCCGGGATGAGGAGGATGGGGAGAATCCGGGATGAGGAGGATGGGGAGAATCCGGGATGAGGAGGATGGGGAGAATCCGGGATGAGGAGGATGGGGAGAATCAGGGATGGAGGATGAGGAGAATCAGGGATGGGCAGAATCAGAGATGGGGAGGCTGGAGAGAATCAGAGATGGGAAGGATGAGAGATGGGGAGGCTGGGGAGAATCAGAGGTGGGGAGGCTGGGGAGAATCAGAGGTGGGGAGGCTGGGGAGAATCAGAGGTGGGGAGGCTGGGGAGAATCAGAGGTGGGGAGGCTGGGGAGAATCAGAGGTGGGGAGGCTGGGGAGAATCAGAGGTGGGGAGGCTGGGGAGAATCAGAGGTGGGGAGGCTGGGGAGAATCAGAGATGGGGAGGATGGGGAGAATCAGAGATGGGGAGGATGAGGAGAATCAGGGATGAGGAGGATGGGGAGAATCAGAGATGGAGGATGAGGAGAATCAGGGATGGGCAGAATCAGAGATGGGGAGGCTGGAGAGAATCAGAGATGGGGAGGCTGGAGAGAATCAGAGATGGGGAGGCTGGAGAGAATCAGAGATGGGGAGGCTGGAGAGAATCAGAGATGGGGAGGCTGGAGAGAATCAGAGATGGGGAGGCTGGAGAGAATCAGAGATGGGGAGGCTGGAGAGAATCAGAGATGGGGAGGCTGGAGAGAATCAGAGATGGGGAGGCTGGAGAGAATCAGAGATGGGGAGGCTGGAGAGAATCAGAGATGGGGAGGCTGGAGAGAATCAGAGATGGGGAGGCTGGAGAGAATCAGAGATGGGGAGGCTGGAGAGAATCAGAGATGGGGAGGCTGGAGAGAATCAGAGATGGGGAGGCTGGAGAGAATCAGAGATGGGGAGGCTGGAGAGAATCAGAGATGGGGAGGCTGGAGAGAATCAGAGATGGGGAGGATAGGGAGAATCAGAGATGAGGAGGATAGGGAGAATCAGAGATGAGGAGGATAGGGAGAATCAGAGAATCAAGGATAGGGAGAATCAGAGATGAGGAGGATAGGGAGAATCAGAGAATCAAGGATGGGGAGAATCAGAGAATCAAGGATGGGGAGAATCAGAGAATCAAGGATGGGGAGAATCAGAGAATCAAGGATGGGGAGAATCAGAGAATCAAGGATGGGGAGAATCAGAGAATCAAGGATGGGGAGAATCGGGGAATCAAAGATGGGGAGAATCGGGGAATCAAAGATGGGGAGAATCGGGGAATCAAAGATGGGGAGAATCGGGGAATCAAAGATGGGGAGAATCGGGGAATCAAAGATGGGGAGAATCGGGGAATCAAAGATGGGGAGAATCGGGGAATCAAAGATGGGGAGAATCGGGGAATCAAAGATGGGGAGAAAAAGGGAATCAAAGATGGGGAGAATCGGGGAATCAAAGATGGGGAGAATCAGGGAATCAAAGATGGGGAGAATCAGGGAATCAAAGATGGGGAGAATCAGGGAATCAAAGATGGGGAGAATCAGGGATGGGGGGAAGGAGAATCAGGGATGGGGGGGGGGGGGAATCAGGGATGAGGAGGATGGGGTGGGTGGAGCATGGGGGGGAAATCAGAGATGGGGAAGATGCAGAAGATCAGAGATAAGAAGAATCAGAGATGGAGAACAGAGATGAGGAGGATCATGATGGGGAGAATCAAGAGATGGAGAGGATGGGGAGAATCAGAGGTGGGGATCAGACATGAGGAGGTTGGGGAGAATCAGAGGTGGGGATCAGACATGAGGAGGATGGGGAGAATCAGAGGTGGGGATCAGACATGAGGAGGATGGGGAGAATCAGAGGTGGGGATCAGACATGAGGAGGATGGGGAGAATCAGAGGTGGGGATCAGACATGAGGAGGATGGGGAGAATCAGAGGTGGGGATCAGACATGAGGAGGATGGGGAGAATCAGAGGTGGGGATCAGACATGAGGAGGATGGGGATTAGACATGAGGAGGATGGGGATTAGACATGAGGAGGATGGGGAGAATCAGAGGTGGGGATCAGACATGAGGAGGATGGGGAGAATCAGAGGTGGGGATCAGACATGAGGAGGATGGGGAGAATCAGAGGTGGGGATCAGACATGAGGAGGATGGGGAGAATCAGAGGTGGGGATCAGACATGAGGAGGATGGGGAGAATCAGAGGTGGGGATCAGACATGAGGAGGATGGGGATTAGACATGAGGAGGATGGGGATTAGACATGAGGAGGATGGGGAGAATCAGAGGTGGGGATCAGACATGAGGAGGATGGGGAGAATCAGAGATGGGGATCAGACATGAGGAGGATGGGGAGAATCAGAGATGGGGATCAGACATGAGGAGGATGGGGAGAATCAGAGATGGGGATCAGACATGAGGAGGATGGGGAGAATCAGAGGTGGGGATCAGACATGAGGAGGATGGGGAGAATCAGAGATGGGGATCAGACATGAGGAGGATGGGGATCAGACATGAGGAGGATGGGGAGAATCGGAGATGGGGATCAGACATGAGGAGGATGGGGCGAATCGGAGATGGGGATCAGACATGAGGAGGATGGGGAGAATCGGAGATGGGGATCAGACATGAGGAGGATGGGGAGAATCGGAGATGGGGATCAGACATGAGGAGGATGGGGAGAATCGGAGATGGGGATCAGACATGAGGAGGATGGGGAGAATCGGAGATGGGGATCAGACATGAGGAGGATGGGGAGAATCAGAGATGGGGATCAGACATGAGGAGGATGGGGAGAATCAGAGATGGGGATCAGACATGAGGAGGATGGGGAGAATCAGAGATGGGGATCAGACATGAGGAGGATGGGGAGAATCAGAGATGGGGATCAGACATGAGGAGGATGGGGAGAATCAGAGATGGGGATCAGACATGAGGAGGATGGGGAGGATCAGAGATGGGGATCAGACATGAGGAGGATGGGGATGAGGATACCCAGGTCGTGCAGTCAGGACAGGTGAAGAAGATGGCAGTGATGCTGCTACTGTGTGCAGACAGGGGTGGAATGAAGTATGAATGGAGGGAGGGGAAGTTTGCAAGTCATTATGTGTACATGTAGGCCCGGCCTCACTCTCATTCACCGGTCTACGTTTGGGGTACCTGGGGCTCTCCAGCTGCTAGAGAACTACAAATGCCAGCGAGGCTTTGCACACAGACCCATGCAGAGCATGCTGGCACTTGTAGTACCCCCGGCGCTGCCGCGGCTTACCTACAGGTCTATGTTGGGCCGAGGTGGACGCATGAGGCCTCACCTTGTAGAAGGCTCCATTGGAGCCCCGCACCTCCACCACCAGCTCCTCCATGTTGCTCGGCGCGATGGCAGCGGCTAAGGCGGTCTCTGCAGGCCTCTGTCTCCCTCGTCAGCGGCTCGAGCGCAGCATGAGGCCCGCCGGCCGACCCCTCCTCCACCTCCTCCCGGGAAATGAAAGCGAAACGGGCCCCCGCCTGGCACAGGATTCCCCCCTCACCCGTCTCGAATGTAAACATTAAACCGCGATCACGTGACGGAGGCCGCGGCTTCGATCACGCCCATTCACACATACAGCAGGCGCAACCTAACCTGCTTGCGTTGCTCCGACCGTGACGTCCCGGGAGACTGACAGAGCCGAGAGCCAATAGCGCAAAGATTGGGCGGAAAAGTGGCCAATCGTCAGGCACATTTGACGCCGTTATACATTTCTATGTAGCTGGCGAAGGCTTCTGCGTTGACGTCAGGGAGGGGGTAAGGGGAGGGGTTGGGGTTGCCATGGAGGTGAGGGAGCAGACAGGGGTGTGGCTGAAGAGCGCGTCTGGCGGCGGGAGAGGAACGCGAGGGATGGGGCCTGAGCTGGGAGGAGAGGGACACTCTGGTGTCACCCATGTGTATTCAGGGAGCAGAGCTCAGTGCGGCGGGGTAATATCTTAGCGGACCACCCAGAGATGCATGACCAATGATTAGAGAGCCAAAGGGAAGCACTTGTCAGTGGAAACTGATGGGGTGTCACGTGACATTGACCTCTGGGGGCATAGCTCCATTTTGGCGCCCTTTTATCTTCATCCTGTTACTGAGTCACTGGGGGAGATTTACTAAACTGGAATGCGCGTGCTTGTTAGCCAATCAGATTCCAACGTCAGTGTGTTCAATTAACCATTTGCTTACCTGCCCAATGCTGACATGGGTCTCCTACATGTAAAAATAATTTTTTGCTAGAAAATGACTTGGCTCCCAAAACATTATATATATATTTTAAGCAAAGACCCTAGATAATAAAATGATGGGTGTTGCAATTGGTTTCTGTGACACGGTAGTTGCGCAGTGGTTTCTCAAACAATTTTGTTTGGGAAAAATACACTTTAAAGGGTAAGTTCACCTTTAGAACATGTTATATGTTCCGTAGCCACGCCCACCATTACCTTTCCCCCTCCCTCTGAGAGATAGTATGGGGAGAAGTCTCCCTGTACTATCAGATGTGAAAACAGCGCAGCCGTGCGGGGCTCCGCCCACTGGGCCGCATCACTCATTTACAGAGTGTCTTCAAGTCCTGGCAGCCTTAGCGGCTGTGGGTTTGCAGTCTTCAATGAACTACCCCGGTGCTGTGATAGTTCATTGAATGTTCCTGTCAGAATGTCTGCTTAAAGCGGAGTACCACCTAAAAGGGGAAGTTCCGCTTTAAAGATTGGTCCCCCCGCTCCCCATTATGGATTGGCACCTTTGGGGAGCAGGACGGGTACCTGAATCTGACAGGTACCCGCTCCCACTTCCGCTGTGATCGCATAAGCAATCGGAAACAAGTTGTCCTCCTACCCTCCCTCTCTGAAGTCTTGTCGGACATGTGACAGGTCCAGGAGGCGACTGGGCTATTCAGAAAGCGCAGCGCTTCTCGCACATGCGCAGTGGGCACCTGGCTGTGAAGCCACAAGCTGTCACAGCCGGCTGCCCACACTGAAGATGCCGGCGCCTGGAATACAGGACGGCCGGTGAAATGGGCTGCGGCGGGGACACCGCGGGATCGTGGGACAGGTGAGTGGCTGTTTTTTTAAAAGTCAGCAGCTACACTTTTTGTAGCTGCTGACTTATTTTTTTTACAGAGTGAGTGGAACTCTGCTTTAACCATACATTCTGTACAGCAAGCAGATATTCTGACAGGCCTGCAGGAGACCTGCATGGCATCAGTGATCAACTGATCACTGGTGCAATGCTTTCCAGGCTTCTTTGGACAAAAATAATAAATGCACATTATTTTACATGAAAAAAAAAATTTTCATTTAATTATTTTTATCCACAAGGTGAACTTCTTTAATACATTTTAGTGAAGACAAACTTGATATAATACCACATTTTTTTGGAAAATGTGAAAGCTGATGTTATGCCGAGTAAAGAGATACCAAACATGTTGCATGCTTTAAGGGCCAATTCACACTGACTTGCAATAAAATTATGGAAAATGGATGTACATTTCCATCAATTTTATTCGCGCGCTGACATTCGTTGACATACATTTTGATGTCCGTTGACTTGCATTTTAGCACACGTTAGCGTACTGCATTTTTGCATATCCTGTGCATTGCGTTGACATCTGCTTACATCCGTTGCATTACAATGCATACACGTTGCATTTTAACACAACACAGGTCAACACAGCATTATGGTGTTGGGTAGGACACATTGGAAATGATTGTTTTTCACATGTCTTTCAGTTGATCTGCTAAAGCGCAGATCAATGCACTGGTGTGAAGTGGTCCAAAACCTGCGCATGCCCATGGAATAGCAATAAACCATGGTACTTTGTAATTATCCATAGGCGATGCTTTAAAACTTTTACAGGTTACCAATTTAGAGTTACACATGATTTCTGGGGCTAAAATTATTGCTCTCGCTTTAACGTTTACGCCAATACTTCACATGTGTGGTGCAATTGCTATTTATGTATGCGTGCAGAACCAACGGTGCATTCACCTTTGCGAGGGCAGACGGGCGATTTTCATTTTATTAAATTTTATTATTTGTTTTTTACACTGTTTCTTTAATGTTTTTTTAATCACTTTTATTTCTGTCACAAGGAATGTAAACATCCCTTGTGACAGCAATATGCAGTAACAGGCATTCTTTATGGAGAGATCTGTGGTCCATTAGACCCCAGATATCCTCTGAACTCCAATTCAGCCGACCAGACACAGATCAGTCTTCACTGGCTGGTAATTGGCCATTAAACACAGAACTGAAACCAGAAGTGACTAAATCCTCCTTATTTCCAGTTTCTATCACTCAGTAGGAAGAACAACATTGGTTCCTCCCACTGTGTCCAGGGAGCCAGTGCTACCGGTCACATCTTTACTGGGGTCTCCAATCACATGGGAGAGCCTGGTAAAGGCAGTGGCAGGAGGGGGATGGGAGCCCCTTCCGCCACCTGAAACATAATCTACGGGCTGCATAGCTGCTTGAACTACTCTTACATAAAAGGGAATCGCTGGGGCTACAAAATATCAGGATTATTGATGTAGCCTCAAACATGATTCCGGTATAACAGTTTCATTACAAGACTACGTAATATATACAATGGTACTAAAGCGTTTAAAGTGTTACTAAACCCACAACAGTAAAATCAGTCTGTATATGCAGTAAAGCACGCTTGTTATACTCACTGTGGAACCTAAGGGGTTAATCCTCTGCATTGTGTAAAAAGGCTGTTTGATCCTTTCTTCTCTGTTCCTCCCCTTTTTCAAGTGACCATAACTTATCTCCAGACTGAACCCTAGGCATGCACATGCTCAGATTGGTGGGTATTGCTAAAGAGGTTTTTTTTTTTCTTGGGAAAGTGCATGTGATCAGCACAGGGCCAATCAGCACTGTCCAGACAGGGGTCAGGAAATTTGTATTCTAGAGCAGAAAGAAAACTACAAGCTTTAGCTAGTGCTGGGCTGGATACAGATACAAGCCACAAGACTACATTAACTGCTGATGAGAAAAGGTATTTAGCAGTTTATATTTACTAATTGCACTTCCATGTTCTGTGTACTGTGGGAGACCAGATCTAGTGGATGCAGGGTCCTGGGGTGGGAGACCAGATCTAGTGGATGCAGGGTCCTGGGTTTAGTAACACTTTAAGCCTTGACAATAAAACCTGGGAGCTGATTGGATTCTGCAAAGTGCTGCACCAGATTTTGCACTCTCCAGTTTTAGTAAATAACCCCCAACAAGAGATACAGCTGTGCTGAACACACCATTACAGTAAAGAAACCAAAGTGAATAAAATAACTTTTTTTGACAGGTGTGATTACAGTACACCTAAAGATGAAACTTTTTTTTTTTAATTTCCATCAACTTTAAGAGATTTAGCTTGAAGTCCTGTCCTGTAGACACTTTGCAGGACAGTCTTAATTTTTGTTTACCTATCCTTTGAAGAATGTATAGCACCCTTCCAGTATAGAGTAGGCTACTAGTTACATTTTGTTTTTCTCCAGTGGAATCAGAGGAGCAGGGGTGGTTTATTTAGGGCTGCTTAGTTGTTCACAGGCTTCTGCTGTTACTTTCCCATCTTCTAAACGATTCTAGAAACATAGTGGAGGAAGAATGGAGCGTGCAGCCTGAATATTTATGGGACTCCAGCCAATTCTTGGAAAGGTGTGCCCAGTAGGCAGTGAGAGAGAACCCATAAAAAGTCTGAGGCCTGGACAACAGAATGCATTGTTCTTGGGTCCAGTCCTGCATGTGGAAACCCCTGTGCAGGGGCGCTGCCTATGTTTCAGGATCCTAGAGGAAGTCTTAAGACACAGAGGTCCCAACTTGGCTTGGCTGGGGAGCCCATTTGCAAATCCGTGTTTGGGGATCATGTCAGGTCTGGAGAAGCTCACTGGAGAGAACCAGGAGGAAGTTGGTGGGAAAGAGCCCAGCTGTCCTATGAGAGTGTGAGTCTGCATCTTCCTCACTGGGAAGGGCCTGGTAGTGACTGTGTGTAGCTTTTAACTCTTGAAGGAGTACAGGTCACCAACAGCACAGAGATCCTTTGGGACACTCATTTTTGTGCAGCACAGTCAGAAGTTGATGAGTCCTCAAGCTTTCCAGTTTTGTGGTTTATCTGGGTATCCCATTCTCCTTATCCAAGTTCATTGTTCAAAATAAAAAAAACCCAATAGGAACCCTAGACCTGGGGTGCCCAACCTGTGTTCCTCAACTGCAAACTAAAAAGATATGATAGAAATCTATGGCAAAGCGCAGCTAACCTGCAGGTGCACTGCACTTGTGGTGGGGGTAAATATCAGTGTGATAGCAGCCCTATTGGGGGCTCACGACAGTGAGGGCTCATTTACATTTGCAGTTTGGGGGGCCAATAAAACCCCATAGTTTAGACATGTTTTTACCATACAGCCCCAACCACTGGTGTAGTGTCAATGGTCGCAATGGTGACCCTGCCCCATGCTCCAGGGGACCCATGTGGACTCCCTGTCACATTCTGTTTTATAGTTGAAGAGGGGCGGCATATACAGGAGTTGATCCTCTCCATTTTCCTTCTGCAGCTGCTGAAAGCTTGCTTCTCTCCCTGTCACTGGCATTTAGCAGTTACAGGAGAAAAATGTTGATTATGCTTTTCAAAATAAAAAAATTCTAAATACTGAACAATTTCCTTTCATTGTGGCCCCTGACCTGTTACCAAAAAAACATAAGTGGCCCTCGTTCTTCAAAAGGTTGAGCACCCCTGCCCTAGACTGTTCTTTGGAACCAGTGGAAGAGTGCAGAAAAAGCAGTGGCTCCGGTTATGTGTGGTCTAAGGGGAAAATAGGACCAAATTCACGAGTGGCTCCTTAGGGTGTGTGCTAGATGTTGGGAACGTTCCAGGATATTTTCCCCCAATATACACAGCTATTGCTAGTAGCAACCGGAAGCAAATAAGAAGTTGGAGGACTGTGGTGTATTCAAGCTATTCTGGTCAAGAGGGGAGTCGTTGCAGTACTGTAGCTAAGGAGTTTATAACAAATTAAGCTCAGAAACAGTGTTTTTTCCCAAGAGCAGGCGCAGAAAGTGGTCTTTCTTGTGGTAAAGCAGGAGTTAACAATGGTGCGGGAAGATCATGCTTTACAGTGGAGGAGGCTGGCACCAGTGTACACCCAACATATGCATGAGAGTAGCAAGATGGCTGCACATGGTGATTTGTTTTTTTTTTGGATGTGGATAAGGATGGCTGTAGGACAGGATCAGCTGACTGATTTGAGTGAGTGCATGGTGGATACAGGAGTTCAGCCGGTTCTCCGTAGAGGATCCACCCTAGGATTGATTGGGAGACGTTATGCCTAATCTGTTTGGTGTGCTGCAGACTGACAGCCATGGTGAGAGCATGGATTAGATGCAGGCACTGTGGCTAGCTGCTTGTGGAGCTCACGCCTAGCCACCTACTACTGGTGACCTACACAGTCAACACTGTCACCAGATGCGGATTGGGGGTGATGGAGCCATCCCAGTTGGCTGTGCTGCAGCCTGGAGGACACAGCGGTGCTAGTACTGTTCAGCAGGAGAAGGTCAGCCCGACAGCCCAGTTGGGGCTAGTCACATGGGGGTTCAGCCATGGTCAGGGCAGGAGACTCCAAACTACTGCTGGCAAAGTGGACATAGCCATCCAGCCTGCAACAACAGAACCACCTGTGCTATCCCACAGGAGTGAGGCACCAGATCAGGGAGGAACTCCGTAGAGGTTGGTGGCTGCCATTTGCCCTGTTACTCCTGTTCAGAAGGAGCCAGATCCCGTCAAGCAAACAGGTGAGCTGACAGAGAGTGACAGTGGGTGGGATACAGACCCTGAACCTCTGAAGTTTGGTAGGGAGTATGAATCTTGGGATGAAGAAGTTGGTAATTATGGCTTGCCCAGCACATCAGACATTGAGTGGAACTGAAGAAATTCCCCTGGGGAGACAGGAGAGACATTGGCCACTGAGTCACAGGAGGGGTCAAGTAATCCTGAGAAGGCAGAGCATAATGGGGCAGCAGAGCTGTTGCTAAGGAGGATCCAATCAGCATCTTGAGCAAGGGTAATGGCACAAAATCAGGTATTTAAGGAGCTGATAATGAGATTGCCTGATTCTTGTGGTCCCAAGGCATTATAGGAGCCCCCACTACTCCACATTTTTGGCCTGGTTTCTTGACATCAGGCGGGAATGGATCCTTGGGAGGACTATCTGTGGAAACCGAGGGGTGGTGGTCAAAGCAGGGAAATTAGACTGCTACTATGCAAAAATCTGGGGGCCTGGTCATATGAAGCAGGTCCCAGACCTGGAACACTACAGTTGAGCTGGATTACCATCTTGACCTTCACCAGTTCAGGAACAAAGCCTGTGTATGGGGCTATTAAAGTGTCATTAAACCCACATAATTCCGCACTGTCAGTGCATGCTGTTCATATTCAGTCACTATGGAATTTGGTTTCATTATTATGCAAAAACCTGGTTGATCCTGCTTCTCTGTCCCTGCCTCCATGTCTGTGTCCCCAATGTAGCAAGAGATTGTGTAGACCAGCCATTGCCACATCTACTGAGCATGTTCCAGTTTCAGTTCCCCTCTAAGCTGTTCCATTTCTTCCTTTTTCTTATCTATGCAGCCCACATGACTATAGAGTCACATGTGAGCATATACGCTCCGGATAAATGATAGCCTCTCTCTCCTCATCCAAGCCCACTAAACAGCGAAACCCAATTGAGGCAGAATATTACATGTTCATTTATGGAGGCATCACCACCCTGTAATTCTAAGCATACAAACACAGGCTGGAGGTGCGTGAAACAGGCTGATTGGAAGAACCTCCTAGATAGCCCACACTATGTTTTTGCACTAAAATAATAAATATTTGAGTTTAAATACATATTTTTATGAAGATTTAAAACATTTATTTGCTATTACATATTTTTCTATTAGTTCAAAGGATGTAAAACCTGGAAGCTGATCCTTTTTCTATGCAGAGCTGCACCAGATTTTACATTCTCCAGTTTTAGTAAATAACCCCCAGTATGTGTTGATTATCACTTTAATCAAATTTCCAGCCTCAATTGGTCTCTTAACTGCTTCCCACCTTGCCACTGCGCATAAACAGCCACTCCTTGGCCATGCAGTGGTGCAATCCTGTGATTGCTGTGTCACTTGGACACAGCGGAATACAGATTGGGAGATCTGCTCTCTGGCTCTACTGATCATGTGATGGCTGTGTCCAATAACAGCCATCACACAATGTAAACAGAGGTACACGGCTCTATATTGGCTCTCCTCACATACAGAGCACGATGAGGAGAGGGGGAGCTGATCTGTGTGTAACTGCTGACTTGCCTGTGCAGTTACATACAGATCCCACACAGTGCAGCCATCTGTCACAGTGTCCAAGTGCACATCAACATCTGTATCCGAGTCCCATCAACATTTGCAAAAGTGTCCCAGTGCACAACAACCTTTGCAATAGTTGCCATTGCAACATCAACATCTGTCAGTATCCCTAGTGAGCCATTAATATCTGTCGCTGTCCCCAGTGGATGTCAACATCTGTTACAGTGCCCCAGTGCATAACATCTGCAATGGTGTCCCAGGAGACCATCAACATCTGAGTGTCCAAGTGCAGAACATCTGCAATAGTGTCCTATTGCAACATCAACACCTGTCAGTGTCTGAATGCAAAATCAACATCTGTGACCCTAGAGGACCATGAAAATCTGTCAGTATCCCTGTGGTGGTGAGTGATGGAGGCTTCACCTCCCTGTTAGTCCCAGCACATACACACCATAGACACAGGCTGGAGGGGTGTGATACAGCCTGTCATTGCCAGAACCTCTTCAGATCTCTTTACAGTGTGAACAAAGAGAAAATTATTGTCAGTCAACTTAAACTCCACCTACACCATCTTATTGCAAAAAAAATAAACATTTGCTTTGAAATACAGATTTGTATGATGTTTTAAAACACTTTGTTGCTATTAATTATTTTTATTATTTTTTACTAAAGCCTTTTTTATGTCATGTGACCAGAACAACACCAACTAGTGCTGTGCAGACAAAGATTCATACATAAGTAGAGTGCTAGAAACTCCTTCCTCAGAACATTTAACAATGGTGGTTAGTATACTGTAAATGTCCCTATTGCATTGTTGGCCAATGTAAAATTCCCTCTTACATTAGTGGTCAGAAATATCCCTGTTACATTGGTGGTCAGAGTCAATTCCCTGTTACATTGGAAGTGCTAGAAACTCCTTCCTCAGAACCTTCCCTGAGAAAGGAACTCAGATGATCTTTTATTTTTACATTAAATTGAATACAGTGGCATGATCTTTATACATAAATAGGAGGGATAATGGAAGTTAAAAATTGTATGTTTAGTATCACTTTAAAGTTTTTCTATGTCTCTGCTGTTACTGTAATGTTGGAGTCTCTTTGTTGCCATGTGGAATGCCAAATGTTTTTGATTTGTTATTTCCCTTTCCCCCCTCATTTTTAGCAGTGGATACCCATGTTCTTGGGATCAGGGGCTATTTTTATGCCTCGACCTGTGAGGACAGGGCCTCTTTTCTAGTGGGGGTGGGTGTAGCACCACCCCTAGTGTAGAGTAGGCTGCTAGGCAAATTTAGTTTGGCTCCAACCCAATCAGATAAGCAGGGAATGATTTTATTTAGAGCTGCTCAGGGTTTCACATGCTGCTTCTCTGTTACTTCCCTCTGTTTTCTGGGGTATTCTAGAATCATAGTGAGAAGAAGGATGGGGCAAGTAGCCTGACTATTCATGGGACTTTAGCCAATCTCTGGGAAGGTGTGCCCAGTAGGTGGTGAGAGAGCCTAAAAATAGTCTGAGGCCTGGGCAGTAGAGTGCAGTGTTCCTGTCCAGTCCTCCAGGGGCTCTATCTCTGGTGCAGGATCCTATATGAAGTCTTCAGGAAGACACCAAGGTCACAGCTAGGCTTAGCTAGAGGGTCAACTTGCAAATCCAAGTCCAGGGATCCTGTCAGATCTGGAGAAACTCACTGGAGAGAGCCAGGAGGAAGTTGATGGGAAAGAGTCCAGCTGTCCTACTGTATAGTTGTGTGAGTCTGCATCTCCCCCACTGGGAAGGGCCCTGGTGGATATCGGGATGAGGCAACCAATGATCCTGTGGCTATGTGAGTAGATGACCTCAGTGTTGCAGAATAGTGACTGTGTGTAGCTTTTAAATCCTGTGAGACTTTAATTTTTAAGCACCACAGCCAAAAGTTGTTGGAGTCCTCAAGTTTTACAGTTTATTGGGGTATCCCATGCTTACAAAAAGTAACCCCTAGACCAGGGGTGGGCAACTGTGGCCCTCCAGCTGTTGTAGAACTAGAAGTCCCATGAGGCATTGCAAAACTGACAGTTACAAGCATGACTTCCAAAGGCATGATGGGACTTGTAGTTCACCAACAGCTGGAGGGCCACAGTTGCCCACCTCTGCCCTAGACTGTGCCTTGGAGTCAGTGGAAGAGTGCAGAAAATGCATTGTGTCTTTCTGTGTGTGCTGTAAGGGGGAAAAGGACTAAATTCACCAGTGGCTCCTTAGGGGCTGAGTTACAAATGTGTTCCGCTCTGTTTCCTGAGATTACAGCTTGAAGCTTGCTGAGCCGGTCACTACCTCTGCCTATCACTGCCATGTTGCAATGTACAATGCACAGAGCCGATTCATATGTAGAGGCCCTGGCGCTCATATGTAAATGACCATGCTAATTCATATGCAAAAATGACCATGCTAATTCATATGCAAAAAGTTGCACAGACTAAGGCCTCATTCACACTTGAGCAATTTTTAGCTCAATGCTCAAAGCTTTAAAACCCTTTGGAGAGAAAAAAGCAATTATTCTCAATGGAGATGGTTCATATCTCCAATGAGAGTTGCCTGGAGCTCAAACAAGTTCTGAAACTTTTTTTGTTGTGCAAATTGGGCAGATTTGCACATTTTTGTTGCTGTTTTATTCCCATAGAAATTATTATAAACACATGAATTGCACATTTATACACATTTTTCTGCTCAAATGAAAGTTAACTCCCAAAAACAAAATGACAAAATATTTCCCAGGAAATGCACAGATCTCCATTTAGTTTAGTAGGCATGGGGAGCAACATTGATGAGTCGGTGTCTCTGTTGGATCCTGAGAATTTCATTTGGATGGTGAAGTAGCACCACTGTCTGATCCAAATGATCCATCCTACAAGTCCCAAGCGAGCAGGAGGAGGGCATGAGACCAGATTGGCAGCCAAGTGTTTCAAAACTGGGCAGACTCCAATTTGACTGTTAAGGATGATAAAGGTAAACTAAACCCATGCAAACCCAACCACCCCACACACACCCCCAAGTGAGATTATATGCATTTTTATGTATTTGTTTATCTATGCTTGTTTGAGATATACCACTTACTAGACCCACCCACCATCCTCCTCCTCTTCCTGTGCTCCACAGCAGCCTCCAGCAGGGATAACAAGGCTACACACAAGTAGATAGGTGTCAGCATGTCACAAATACTCATTGACCTCTAGTACTGGATATTGTATGGATGATGTAAACAAATATATATATATATAAAAATATGAGGTTTCTTATCAATAAAGCATTTTTTATTATTCAATACAGCTTAGAAGATAGTTTTATTAACCAAAAGATACCGGGTAAAACTTTAAACGTTTGTCAAAATGTACAATTATTCAATTGCCTCAAGCTGCCATGGGACCTGTCTCGTTGGAGATATAAAGTAGGATGCAAATCGATCCTTTATATGTGTACTTTGTCTGCTTTTCCGAACCTCAAACCAATGAGCTCTTTCCATATTGTGTATTAATGAGTCCTCAAACAGGAATCCATTGCACTGCCGAGCAAAGTTGTGCAGGGCACATGCAGCTTTAACTGCACAGATTGCATTGGGAGCTGATTGGCAGGGGAGTGGCCTGAACATGGCGCTGGGAGACTGCTAAGTGCAGGAGCTCCTGATGCCCGCCATGAGGAGACTGCCTGGGGCCTGACCTAACTATACCACCCCCTGTAATCATTCTGCTGGTGGTCCTGTGCGTTGTCCCCACAGCGTGAGTTACATGGCGGGAAGTGGCGGCGGTGATCTCTGGTGGAGGGACCAGGTGGCAGCGGTCTGAGGCTGGGATCCCTGAGCTCCCAGAGAGACTGGCGCTGACTGGCGGGAGTGCTCCCTGGCGTGCAGGAGGCACTGAGAGAGGGAGACAGAGGAGGCACCTGAGCAAGGAAGGTCCCCAGGAGGGACAGTCCATGAGGGGATGTATTAAGTTGGCTGGACACCCCAATGGCCTGAGAAGAGGGTCACACTGCAGGAGACCCAGAAGGCCAGGAGAAACCCCAGGACACAGGACATCTTGGGCTCCCGCCCAGACCCCTGCCCAGACTCCCGCTCAGGCGATTCTGCAAACTGGAGCATGAGATCCCGACTGGGATAGAAGAACGCATAGAGACAGACGGATCCAGAACCCCTTCTTACAAGAGACATATCACATGATTCTAAAATTAAACTACACTCAAGGTACTATCCAACATGGTATATGAAGAGGGCTAAAGGAGTAGTGATCTGGTTCTCAAGAAATTTGGGTTTTGAGGAGAGATTGCTATGCTTAAGAGGGAAAATATGGGGACAAAGCTATACCTTGGTTAATATTTATTGCCGAATCAAAACCCAGAAGTATTTCTGTATGGAGTGTTTGGGAAAATTATGGACTTTAAGAGGGGGATGCTGGTCTTGGTAGGAGATTTACATTTTTCTCTTGACCCATGGATGGATATGTCATCGAATGTGCAGAGACGAGGAGATAAAAAACTAAGAATGTTGAAAAAGAGGTTACATCAAAGTCAATTAATGGAATACCTATTGGAACAGGAATCAAGGAGGATTTTCAATAGGATTTCAAAGGAAAGATAGCAATGGGGGAATAAGCCAGGAAAATATCTGATGAAAAGACTTAAGGAAAAGAAATAAAAAAAAATATTGAAAAAATTAAGGACGAAAAGGGAGAACTGGTCTACTCCACCACGATATTGCTGAAATGTTGCACAAGCTCTATAGTAAGCTGTATGATGTAAAAACTAAAAACTCAAAAGTTATAGAGGAAGAAAAGAGGGGAAACGGATGAAATACATAAAGGCAGCAGACCTGCAAAAAATAGCAAAAGAACAATGAGTGTCCTTAGAACAAGCTATTTTTCAGGAGGAAATTAATAAGGCCCTGAAGGATACAGCAGGAGGGAAGAGCCCAGAACCTGACGGGTATACAGTGGGGTAATGTAAGAAATTTAGAGAAATATTGGTCCCTAAATTTTGTATATATATGAATGCCTTAGGAGAGGGAATGGAAATAAGAGCAGAATTGTTGCAAGCGTATATAACGATCATTCTAAAAGAAGGAAAGGATAGCTCACAATGTGCTAGCTACAGACCTATGTCACTTCTAACTACAGATACAAAACTGTTTGCGAAGGTGCTTGCTATGAGGTTAAAAGAGCTGATGCATGAATGGATACACTTAGATCAAGTGGACTTTGTCCCAGGAAGGGAAGGGAGGGATAGTGGTTTAAGAACATTGCTTCTTTTACAGAAGGCAAAAAGAGAAAAGTTACCAACAATTATATTGTCGATCAACGTTGAAAAAGCTTTTGACAGGGTAGACTGGGGGTTCATGATAAACACCCTAGAGGTCTTGGGAATAGGTACTAAGATGATAAGTTTGATAAAAGAGCTCTATAATGGCCCAACAGCAGCAGTTAAGGTAAATGGGTTTCTCTTTGATTTTTTTAAGATGTACAATGGTACAAGACAGGGATGCCCCTTATCCCCATATTATTTGTTTTATCCCTGGAACCTTTGCTGGCGACGGTAAGAAAGAGTGTAGATATTAGAGGACTCAAGATAGGCGAGATAGAGCATAAGGTAGCGGCATACGCTGATGATATGCTTTTATATTGTGAACCCTGGGTTAACATTACCTAACCTAATGAGTTTACTAAAAGAGTACGGAGAGCCTTAAAAATAAACCCCATAAAATCAGAAATCTTGAATATTAATGTTTCAAAGAAAGAGACGCAGACTCTACAAAAGGACTTCCTATTCTCGTGGAGGGAGAAGGAATTAGGCTACCTAGGAGTAAAGTTGACCACTTGACATAAAAATATATACCGGGTAAACTATATCCCATTACTAAACAAAATAAAGGAGGTGCTAAGAAAACTCTCAAGGGGAAGGGTCTCTTGGATTGGGCATATAAATTTGGTTAAAATGGTGATAGTCCCAAAAATCCTATATAAATTCCATATGCTC
Source organism: Staurois parvus (assembly GCF_062004578.1). NCBI lineage: Eukaryota > Metazoa > Chordata > Amphibia > Anura > Ranidae > Staurois > Staurois parvus. The sequence continues at coordinate 8,681,946 of NW_028318157.1, forward strand.
CCAGTCCATATTCCAAGATCCTTCTTTGCGATAATAAAAAAATTAATACTTAAACATAAATGGGCTAAGAGGAAACAAAGAATTAGGTATGAACTTCTGTAGAAAAAGGAGGATTAAATTTGCCCGATATTAAGAAATATTACACTTTGGTGATACTGTCACGAATTGTAGACTGAACATATAATTCACAGGGGAAGAGTTGGGTTAAAATAGAAGGTACTATAAGTAACACATGATTACAGAGGATTATTTGGATACCTCGAAAGTTTTGTATTATGGACGAGACTAGTAGTACACTGACACAGGAGGTGTTAAGAGTATTGGATGGAATACACAAATGGACTGGAAGTATAATTCACTGTAGGACCCACCAGGGGAATCAACAGTGAATTATACACAAATGGACTGGAAGTATAATTCACTGTTGATTCCCCTGGTGGGTCCTGTTTTTTTCCCGCCGGGGAAGGATAATATTTCGGGGAAATGGTTTACAGATGTAGATGCATGGTTGGGGGATATAGTAGTTAAGGGGAAGTTGAGCACTTTTCAAGACTTACAAAGTAAAAAAGAGATATGTGTGACATTAGATGAATTGAGATATTATCAATTAAGATATTTTGTTTCAAAATTGCCTCAATCTCTGAGGATGGCGGAGGACATGCTTCCATTCGAAAAGATGTTGGGTTCTAGTATGGCTCCAAAACATGTCACTTCTGGGATATATCTTCTGGGATTCTTACTGAATTGTGGGGGGGGTCCTCTTCTGTTCTTAGAAAAATGGGAAAAGGAACTGGGAACAAAAATGAATTACTCACAGAAATTCAGTAAGAATCCCAGAAGACATGACTGGATTGTTGGAAAGAGATGGGAAGAGTGATATGGACTGGGGTGGGTTGTGAGAGGGGGGGGAGAGAGGAGGCTGGGACAGGAAATTTAGGTGAAATGTTTGTATTTTGGATGCAAGTGGCATACTGTTGTGTTTTTGTAATGAAAAACTTAATAAAATATATAATTAGAAAAAAAAAACAGCACAGATTGCATTTTGCATGCTCAAAACGGGCAACTGCAGAAGCCACCATTTGTTAGACAAAATTTCAAATGCACATTCAACAATTACGAGCTCTTGTTAGCTGATAATTGAAGACTCTCTTCTGTACAGTTAGTGACCTGAATAGGGTCGTAGCAGATGTTCAACCAGGGCAATGGCCCCATCCTCCACAAAGACACTGGGTAAGAGAGGGCCATTTGTGTCCAGGAGTGGAATGTTTTCAGGAAGGTCCAGCCTATTTGTACCAAAAAAAAATATTTGAGTCAGAGATGCTGCCATAAGACCCAATATCAATATAATAAAAACAATAATAAGCATCAGCCACTACCATTAATGAAAAAATATTTCTTGTAATTAAAGTATTGATTTTCACTGCCCATTGGCTTTATGAGCCTGATGTGTTTCCCATCAATCACTGCAACACAATTTGGGAAATTGCAGTGTTGCCAGAAAACTTCATAGATCTGTGACCATTCTTATGTTGTAGGTTTTTTCATAACATCTGTCAACACATCCCAAATAGTAAAGCAGGTGTCATGGACTATGTAACTTGCCATAGATTTTCCAAGCCGAAAGACGTATTGTAGACTAGCCAATGATTGTCCGGTTGCTAGGTATGTACAAATAAAAAATAAGGTATATTTATTTAACTTTGAAGCTTCTGAAAGGCAAGTGGAACAGGCTGCGGGATGCGTACACTCTACACCAACATCAGCTAAAGGAGTTTAGGAGTGAATCAACGGTGTGTGCTCCAGCAGGCTATGTCCATGCCAAAGACTTGGAATTTCTTCATCCAATTGTGGCTTTGGGGAAGTAAGCTATCTGTCAGGAGTCTGCAGCTGAAATGACCAGATAAATACTGGGGATGCAAGGTAAGGAGGAATCAGGACTGGATACAGGAACAAGGGAAATAGAAGTAAAGCAGCAGGATTCTGGATGCAAGGCTAGCAAAGGAGCAGGATAAACAGGCATTAGGGTCTGGCAACAAGGAAGGCAATCAAAACACTGAAGCCAGGAGCAATAGCAGAGGTGGAACTTAAGTAGCTCCAGGTGGAGCTGATTGCTGGAGGCTGCTGGGAGACACCAGCTAGTAGACACTGAAACTACAGTTTTCTGCCCAGCGATCACAGTGCCACCAGAAGGTGAACCAGGTTGTGACACTATCATCTATATGTATGGCATGAAAACAGCAGGTTCTAATAAAAAAATTATATTTTCAGTACTGGAAGCTGCTGGGAGAATCCTACTGAAAATGAGGATTTGGATCCAGATGCAAATAGTCAGCAAGCAGGCAAAGAACCTCTAAAGCAGCCCTCAAAATATCCACTCCCCTGCTCGCATTTGGTGAGTGGAAATAATGTCGGGTAAGTCACTGGGCTCTCTGCGGGTGGGTGGGCCAGATGGCTCTCTATGCAAGCGGGCCGGTGGGCAGGACGGGGGGGGGGTTGGTCTGAGCACTGGTTAGGGTGAGCTGTCATTGGGCAACCCGCTGCCAGGACAGCCTCTCCCTTCTGATAGGAGAATGTGGAGCCAAAGCCCCTCCTCCTCTGTGCTTCCCTCCCAAGAAAAACATGCTGTTACGGCTCTGCCCCCTGCTGATGTTACTCACATTCCAGTTGCTGTCGGTAAGTCAGAAAACATGTAGCTTGTGTATCCTGCGGTGTGCCCTGTACCATGTTATGTGCCTTGTACACTGCTGTGTGCCCTTTACCATACTGTGTTCCCTGCTGTGTGCCCTGTACCCTGCTGTGTACCCTGTTGTGTGCTCTGTACCCTGCTGTGTACCCTGCTGTGTTCCCTGTACCCTGTTCTGTGCACTGTGCCCTGCTCTGTGCCCCGTGCCCTGTACCATTATCAGTGAGGCCATGAGAAGTCTATCAGTGGGTGGGGTGGGTTGGTAAATGGGGGATGGGGTGTGTCAGTGGGGACTGGAGGAGGACATTGGATGGAGGAGAACATGGGATGGAAGAGATGTTTACATTGCTTTATGTTAATATTGCTTACATTGTTAATATTTATTTTTACCAAATTAAAAAAGAAAAAAGCGCCACTTACAAAAAACACCAAAATGTCAGCAGCATATCCCACCGAAAATTAATTTTGGCAACAATAATCCGAATTAAAAGGTATGCGCATACCTTTTAATTCGGAATATTTATTTTTGTAACTTTATTCTGCATAAAACATTAAACAGTGTCATTTCATGAGATTTGTGAGGGAGTCTGTAGGGGTGGAATGAGGGGTGGAATTAGGAGCGAGGTTGGGTGAGGCAACGGGTGGCAAGTAATTCTTAAGGCCTGGCTAGCCCTGCTCTAGAGAGCCAAATGCCAACTTCAGCAAGCTCTACCTGTGGAACATCTGTGGTAGGCGAGGAGTTCATACCACCTGTTTAACGTGCAACGATAATGAGGACTTCTGACCCAGAATTTAATTGAATGGTTGATATAATGGCCAGTATTTCGGAACACATGAACACCAACAGGTCTCATGTGCACTTTTCTGCAAGGTGTCTGGAAGGCACTATGCAGAAGGTACCATCAGACTTGTTGGCAGGTACCATATGATATACTGGCACTTTTATCCCGACAATCACCACATATAGGTCCTCTGAACCTCCAGCATCTTATGGCCCCTATGCAATCCTCCCCACCAATGCCAACATCACATTCTGGGGTTAATCCAGTATCTGCATGGCCTATTCTTCCTCTTTCTTTCACAAAGTGAATATGACGTATTAGTGTCTGCTGCCACAAAACACGCCATCTCATCATCACTCATCTTTGCAGAGCATGATACACCACACAACACAGCAAGGGACACGAAGACCAATGAAAAACAGGATAAAGAAGAGATTTCACACAAGAAGCAGATGAAAAACCCCAACAACATAGCCACAAATGATGAAACAGATGATATTTTTTTCTATTGGCTAATAAAAAAAGCCAAAGCTCAAAAATGCCTCAAAAACACTGTATGAAAATGCGCAAAAATGTACTAAAGTTGTGTGACAAAATGCACGAAAAATGCTACGCTCAAGTGCAAATCCAGCCTAAGGCTCGCCATAGTGGCTAGTCCCCAATGAGAGAAATCACTTAACTCCACTATCCACACTAAACAGTGTGGATGGAGGAATCTACACTGATGGCTACTGTGCCAAGACAACTGCAGCAGCCATGGCTGTTAGAATACCGGAGCAGTGATTGCATCTGATTGGATGCACTCACTGTTTGGTTCATAATTTACAACCCAGCTCCACCGATAATATACTGCCTTCCCTCCATCCTGCTCCAAGACATGCCAAAGAAATTACACTGTTTGAATGTTGCCAGGGCTCTCAGTGAACTTCTGCTAACATTCTACTGTATATCTGCTGTCAATCACAGCTGGGGTACTCGCTGAGGTTCGGCAAAAGGCCCATAATAAACAAGGGTTAAGGAACCCCAAAAACACTCAGATGACAGTTTGAAGCACCATGCTGCCAAAGCTTGCATCAGCTGAGGACTGAGCATCTCCCTGAAAAAAACTGGAAAACATGAACAGAAGACCAGATGACAGACTCATCAATCTGGGATACAAAAGCTTGATGCTGGAAATTCTATGAAACACTAAAAAACCTGGTGAAATGAGCTCTGATAAGGAAAACAGGAACCCTTTATGTAAGGGTGTAGGACCCTGGAAATAGGTTGTATGATCCACCTTGCAATGGTGGAGCAGGAGGCAGGATATCCTCTACAAGTGTCTACAGGTAAGACAAAAAAGGGCTTCAGAAGCCATGGCTGCCATGTAGGTTAGCTGCTGTTTTTCCATGGTTTATAGTTATTAACAAATGTTCAGCATATAGCATCTTGCCTGGGAACATTAATATACAGATTGTGGCTGAAGAGGGAATAATGCATATCTATGGGCTGATAATGGGCTGATTATAATCTGATCCATTCTTGGAGGATGTAACTAGTTGAATAATTTCTCATGTATAATTATAATTAAAAACAGTCCTGCTAACCTAAACTACTCACCCTCTCTGCTACTTACCTGAGTGGGATACCAGTGACTTGCTTCACTGTTTACATAATCTGGCTGAAATCTTCCTCACTGCTGGGTAAGCCTTTACAGTGAGCCATCATAGACTTGTAAAAGACTGTTTCCTGAGTGTAAAACACATCGGAAGGCATATTCATATAAACATGAAAAATAGCATGCAGTTTTTGCATTCTCATCTTCAGCTAGCAGGTGGCGCTTTAATATTCATGCCATGCCAGGCTATTCTTACCTGCTTTGCTGAAAGAATTCTGATTTTTTGCAGAATGCTGTAGCACAAAGTGAAATTGACATATTTGATAGAGCGAGACCAATAACTCATTCTCCCTTCTTTCTGCTTACCTCAGATTGTCACCCTACAAATTTGCAGCCTCTTTGCAGCTAGTTACTGCCAGCTTGCATGGACTCCAGGAGTGACTACATGACATATTTCTCAGGGCGGGCTTGCTGATGGTGACAACTAGAGATGAGCGAATCGAAGTATCCGAAGTGGAATTCGAGTCGAATATCGGAAAAATTTCGATTCGTGCCGAATCCGAAAAATAGCCTAATTCGGACGCGCGAATCAAAATTTTTCAGAAAATGGCGGCTGACATGTGCGGCGACGGAGCGGGGATGTCTGGGAAGGCGCGCAGACAAGGCGCGCTGACCCATAATGCATTCCTCAACTACATGTGATCGCATCAGCCAATCAGCAGCCAGCCAGCCAGCACTGTGTAATGGTCGAGCTATAAATAGCGGCCATTTTGGAATTCTTCATTTGCCTGCAGTCATTGAACAGAGGCAGACCGCTCTGTACTAGGGACAGGGACAGAGTTAGGGCCACAGAAACGATAATTGGGGACAGAGAAAAGTTACTTAGGGACAGAGAACCATTACTCAGGGACACAGACTTGTTAATGAGGGCCACAGAATCGTTATTTAGGGACAAAGAAACGCTAGTTAGGGCCACAGAATTCATACTCAGGGACAGACAGAATTGTTACTCAGTGCCAGAGAATTGTTACTTAGGGCCACAGAAACGTTATTAGGGCCACAGAATTTTTACTCAGGGACAGACAGAATTGTTACTGAGTGCCAGAGAATTGTTACTCAGGGACAGACAGAATTGTTACTGAGTGCCAGAGAATTGTTACTTAGGGCCACAGAAACTTTACTTAGGGCCACAGAATTGTTACTCGCACAGACACAGAATTGTTACTCGCACAGACACAGAATTGTTACTGAAGGCCACAGAACTGTTACTTAGGGCCACAGAATTGTTACTCGCACAGACACAGAATTGTTACTCGCACAGACACAGAACTGTTACTGAGGGCCACAGAACTGTTACTTAGGGCCACAGAATTGTTACTCGCACAGACACAGAATTGTTACTCAGGGCCACAGAACTGTTACTTAGGGACAAAGAAACGCTAGTTAGGGCCACAGAATTCATACTCAGGGACAGACAGAATTGTTACGGAGTGCCAGAGAATTGTTACTCAGGGCCACAGAAACTTTACTTAGGGCCACAGAATTTTTACTCAGGGACAGACAGAATTGTTACTGAGTGCCAGAGAATTGTTACTCAGGGACAGACAGAATTGTTACGGAGTGCCAGAGAATTGTTACTCAGGGCCCCAGAAACTTTACTTAGGGCCACAGAATTTTTACTCAGGGACAGACAGAATTGTTACTGAGTGCCAGAGAATTGTTACTCAGGGACAGACAGAATTGTTACTGAGTGCCAGAGAATTGTTACTTAGGGCCACAGAAACTTTACTTAGGGCCACAGAATTGTTACTCGCACAGACACAGAATTGTTACTCGCACAGACACAGAACTGTTACTGAGGGCCACAGAAACTTTACTTAGGGCCACAGAATTGTTACTCGCACAGACACAGAATTGTTACTCGCACAGACACAGAACTGTTACTGAGGGCCACAGAACTGTTACTTAGGGCCACAGAATTGTTACTCGCACAGACACAGAATTGTTACTCAGGGCCACAGAACTGTTACTTAGGGACAAAGAAACGCTAGTTAGGGCCACAGAATTCATACTCAGGGACAGACAGAATTGTTACGGAGTGCCAGAGAATTGTTACTCAGGGCCACAGAAACTTTACTTAGGGCCACAGAATTTTTACTCAGGGACAGACAGAATTGTTACTGAGTGCCAGAGAATTGTTACTCAGGGACAGACAGAATTGTTACTGAGTGCCAGAGAATTGTTACTCAGGGCCACAGAAACTTTACTTAGGGCCACAGAATTTTTACTCAGGGACAGACAGAATTGTTACTGAGTGCCAGAGAATTGTTACTCAGGGACAGACAGAATTGTTACTGAGTGCCAGAGAATTGTTACTCAGGGACAGACAGAATTGTTACGGAGTGCCAGAGAATTGTTACTCAGGGACAGACAGAATTGTTACTGAGTGCCAGAGAATTGTTACTTAGGGCCACAGAAACTTTAATTAGGGCCACAGAATTTTTACTCAGGGACAGACAGAATTGTTACTGAGTGCCAGAGAATTGTTACTCAGGGACAGACAGAATTGTTACGGAGTGCCAGAGAATTGTTACTCAGGGCCACAGAAACTTTACTTAGGGCCACAGAATTTTTACTCAGGGACAGACAGAATTGTTACTGAGTGCCAGAGAATTGTTACTCAGGGACAGACAGAATTGTTACTGAGTGCCAGAGAATTGTTACTTAGGGCCACAGAAACTTTACTTAGGGCCACAGAATTGTTACTTGCACAGACACAGAATTGTTACTCGCACAGACACAGAATTGTTACTGAAGGCCACAGAACTGTTACTTAGGGCCACAGAATTGTTACTCGCACAGACACAGAATTGTTACTCGCACAGACACAGAACTGTTACTGAGGGCCACAGAACTGTTACTTAGGGCCACAGAATTGTTACTCGCACAGACACAGAATTGTTACTCAGGGCCACAGAACTGTTACTTAGGGACAAAGAAACGCTAGTTAGGGCCACAGAATTCATACTCAGGGACAGACAGAATTGTTACGGAGTGCCAGAGAATTGTTACTCAGGGCCACAGAAACTTTAATTAGGGCCACAGAATTTTTACTCAGGGACAGACAGAATTGTTACTGAGTGCCAGAGAATTGTTACTCAGGGACACATAATCGTTGAATTAAAGAGTATGTCAGACAACATGCAGAGGAGGCAATTTTTTAGGAGCGAGCAGACGTGGCAGCAGAGGAAGGGGTCGAGGCAGCACTATTCGCAGCCAGAGGCCAGTGCTCCCGGTGTCATCCAGCGGTCGTGTCTCCACCGACAACCCTGCCGTCATTGATTGGTTGGCTCGGTCGTCTTCCTCTTCCCAGGTCACCTCTGACACCTACAGCCAACGGTCGGTGGGTACGTCAGACACAACCGTTAGTTGGCATGGCCCGGGAGCAAGCCCACTGAAATCACATGTCCTCTACCTGCCCCTGTCCTTTGCTGTTCCCTCACCAAGCGAAGTATCGCATGCTGTGGGCTCAGCCCCACTGTACAGTGAGGAAGAGCTAACAGAGGGCGGTCAGGAACGGGGGGAGACATCGGCCTTTTCAGCAGCCAGGCGAAGAAGTACTGGCGAGGAGAGTGACATAGGGTGCTGGCAGATTACGGACCTCCCATAGCTGCTGCCAGGCCCCTAATCTGCCATGGGCCCCTATATACCGCCTCCTCATGCTGCTGCCAAGTCCAGAGTCTCTCATGGGTCCCTGTACGGCCTCCCATTGCTGCTGTCTCCATCGCCACACTCTGCCATGTGCCACTTTCAGGTCTCCTCACACACTGCTGGTGTGTAGAATTTTTTGACATAGGGTGCTGGCAGATTATGGGCCTCCTATAGCTGCTGCCAGGCCCCTAATCTGCCATGGGCCCCTATATACCGCCTCCTCATGCTGCTGCCAAGTCCAGAGTCTCTCATGGGTCCCTGTACGGCCTCCCATTGCTGCTGTCTCCATCGCCACACTCTGCCATGTGCCACTTTCAGGTCTCCTCACACACTGCTGGTGTGTAGAATTTTTTGACATAGGGTGCTGGCAGATTACGGGCCTCCTATAGCTGCTGCCAGGCCCCTAATCTGCCATAGGCCCCTATATACCACCTCCTCATGCTGCTGCCAAGTCCAGAGTCTCTCATGGGTCCCTGTACGGCCTCCCATTGCTGCTGTCTCCATCGCCACACTCTGCCATGTGCCACTTTCAGGTCTCCTCACACACTGCTGGTGTGTAGAATTTTTTGACATAGGGTGCTGGCAGATTACGGGCCTCCTATAGCTGCTGCCAGGCCCCTAATCTGCAATAGGCCCCTATATACCGCCTCCTCATGCTGCTGCCAGGTCCAGAGTCTCTCATGGGTCCCTGTACGGCCTCCCATTGCTGCTGTCTCCATCGCCACACTCTGCCATGTGCCACTTTCAGGTCTCCTCACACACTGCTGGTGTGTAGAATTTTTTGACATAGGGTGCTGGCAGATTACGGGCCTCCCATAGCTGCTGCCAGGCCCCTAATCTGCCATAGGCCCCTATATACCGCCTCCTCATGCTGCTGCCAGGTCCAGAGTCTCTCATGGGTCCCTGTACGGCCTCCCATTGCTGCTGTCTCCATCGCCACACTCTGCCATGTGCCACTTTCAGGTCTCCTCACACTGCTGGTGTGTAGAATTTTTTGACATAGGGTGCTGGCAGATTACGGGCCTCCCATAGCTGCTGCCAGGCCCCTAATCTGCCATAGGCCCCTATATACCGCCTCCTCATGCTGCTGCCAAGTCCAGAGTCTCTCATGGGTCCCTGTACGGCCTCCCATTGCTGCTGTCTCCATCGCCACACTCTGCCATGTGCCACTTTCAGGTCTCCTCACACACTGCTGGTGTGTAGAATTTTTTGACATAGGGTGCTGGCAGATTATGGGCCTCCTATAGCTGCTGCCAGGCCCCTAATCTGCCATGGGCCCCTATATACCGCCTCCTCATGCTGCTGCCAAGTCCAGAGTCTCTCATGGGTCCCTGTACGGCCTCCCATTGCTGCTGTCTCCATCGCCAAACTCTGCCATGTGCCACTTTCAGGTCTCCTCACACACTGCTGGTGTGTAGAATTTTTTGACATAGGGTGCTGGCAGATTACGGGCCTCCTATAGCTGCTGCCAGGCCCCTAATCTGCCATGGGCCCCTATATACCGCCTCCTCATGCTGCTGCCAAGTCCAGAGTCTCTCATGGGTCCCTGTACGGCCTCCCATTGCTGCTGTCTCCATCGCCACACTCTGCCATGTGCCACTTTCAGGTCTCCTCACACACTGCTGGTGTGTAGAATTTTTTGACATAGGGTGCTGGCAGATTACGGGCCTCCTATAGCTGCTGCCAGGCCCCTAATCTGCCATAGGCCCCTATATACCGCCTCCTCATGCTGCTGCCAGGTCCAGAGTCTCTCATGGGTCCCTGTACGGCCTCCCATTGCTGCTGTCTCCATCGCCACACTCTGCCATGTGCCACTTTCAGGTCTCCTCACACACTGCTGGTGTGCAGAATTTTTTGACATAGGGTGCTGGCAGATTACGGGCCTCCTATAGCTGCTGCCAGGCCCCTAATCTGCAATAGGCCCCTATATACCGCCTCCTCATGCTGCTGCCAGGTCCAGAGTCTCTCATGGGTCCCTGTACGGCCTCCCATTGCTGCTGTCTCTATCGCCACACTCTGCCATGTGCCACTTTCAGGTCTCCTCACACACTGCTGGTGTGTAGAATTTTTTGACATAGGGTGCTGGCAGATTACGGGCCTCCCATAGCTGCTGCCAGGCCCCTAATCTGCCATAGGCCCCTATATACCGCCTCCTCATGCTGCTGCCAGGTCCAGAGTCTCTCATGGGTCCCTGTACGGCCTCCCATTGCTGCTGTCTCCATCGCCACACTCTGCCATGTGCCACTTTCAGGTCTCCTCACACTGCTGGTGTGTAGAATTTTTTGACATAGGGTGCTGGCAGATTACGGGCCTCCCATAGCTGCTGCCAGGCCCCTAATCTGCCATAGGCCCCTATATACCGCCTCCTCATGCTGCTGCCAAGTCCAGAGTCTCTCATGGGTCCCTGTACGGCCTCCCATTGCTGCTGTCTCCATCGCCACACTCTGCCATGTGCCACTTTCAGGTCTCCTCACACACTGCTGGTGTGTAGAATTTTTTGACATAGGGTGCTGGCAGATTATGGGCCTCCTATAGCTGCTGCCAGGCCCCTAATCTGCCATGGGCCCCTATATACCGCCTCCTCATGCTGCTGCCAAGTCCAGAGTCTCTCATGGGTCCCTGTACGGCCTCCCATTGCTGCTGTCTCCATCGCCAAACTCTGCCATGTGCCACTTTCAGGTCTCCTCACACACTGCTGGTGTGTAGAATTTTTTGACATAGGGTGCTGGCAGATTACGGGCCTCCTATAGCTGCTGCCAGGCCCCTAATCTGCCATAGGCCCCTATATACTGCCTCCTCATGCTGCTGCCAGGTCCAGAGTCTCTCATGGGTCCCTGTACGGCCTCCCATTGCTGCTGTCTCCATCGCCACACTCTGCCATGTGCCACTTTCAGGTCTCCTCACACACTGCTGGTGTGTAGAATTTTTTGACATAGGGTGCTGGCAGATTACGGGCCTCCCATAGCTGCTGCCAGGCCCCTAATCTGCCATAGGCACCTATATACCGCCTCCTCATGCTGCTGCCAGGTCCAGAGTCTCTCATGGGTCCCTGTACGGCCTCCCATTGCTGCTGTCTCCATCGCCACACTCTGCCATGTGCCACTTTCAGGTCTCCTCACACACTGCTGGTGTGTAGAATTTTTTGACATAGGGTGCTGGCAGATTACGGGCCTCCCATTGCTGCTGCCAGGCCCCTAATCTGCCATGGGCCCCTATACCGCCTCCTCATGCTGCTGCCAAGTCCAGAGTCTCTCATGGGTCCCTGTACGGCCTCCCATTGCTGCTGTCTCCATCGCCACACTCTGCCATGTGCCACTTTCAGGTCTCCTCACACTGCTGGTGTGTAGAATTTTTTGACATAGGGTGCTGGCAGATTACGGGCCTCCCATAGCTGCTGCCAGGCCCCTAATCTGCCATAGGCCCCTATATACCGCCTCCTCATGCTGCTGCCAGGTCCAGAGTTTCTCATGGGTCCCTGTACGGCCTCCCATTGCTGCTGTCTCCATCGCCACACTCTGCCATGTGCCACTTTCAGGTCTCCTCACACTGCTGGTGTGTAGAATTTTTTGACATAGGGTGCTGGCAGATTACGGGCCTCCCATAGCTGCTGCCAGGCCCCTAATCTGCCATAGGCCCCTATATACCGCCTCCTCATGCTGCTGCCAGGTCCAGAGTCTCTCATGGGTCCCTGTACGGCCTCCCATTGCTGCTGTCTCCATCGCCACACTCTGCCATGTGCCACTTTCAGGTCTCCTCACACTGCTGGTGTGTAGAATTTTTTGACATAGGGTGCTGGCAGATTACGGGCCTCCCATAGCTGCTGCCAGGCCCCTAATCTGCCATAGGCCCCTATATACCGCCTCCTCATGCTGCTGCCAAGTCCAGAGTCTCTCATGGGTCCCTGTACGGCCTCCCATTGCTGCTGTCTCCATCGCCACACTCTGCCATGTGCCACTTTCAGGTCTCCTCACACTGCTGGTGTGTAGAATTTTTTGACATAGGGTGCTGGCAGATTACGGGCCTCCCATTGCTGCTGCCAGGCCCCTAATCTGCCATAGGCCCCTATATACCGCCTCCTCATGCTGCTGCCAGGTCCAGAGTCTCTCATGGGTCCCTGTACGGCCTCCCATTGCTGCTGTCTCCATCGCCACACTCTGCCATGTGCCACTTTCAGGTCTCCTCACACACTGCTGGTGTGTAGAATTTTTTGACATAGGGTGCTGGCAGATTACGGGCCTCCTATAGCTGCTGCCAGGCCCCTAATCTGCCATAGGCCCCTATATACCGCCTCCTCATGCTGCTGCCAGGTCCAGAGTCTCTCATGGGTCCCTGTACGGCCTCCCATTGCTGCTGTCTCCATCGCCACACTCTGCCATGTGCCACTTTCAGGTCTCCTCACACACTGCTGGTGTGTAGAATTTTTTGACATAGGGTGCTGGCAGATTACGGGCCTCCTATAGCTGCTGCCAGGCCCCTAATCTGCCATAGGCCCCTATATACCGCCTCCTCATGCTGCTGCCAGGTCCAGAGTCTCTCATGGGTCCCTGTACGGCCTCCCATTGCTGCTGTCTCCATCGCCACACTCTGCCATGTGCCACTTTCAGGTCTCCTCACACTGCTGGTGTGTAGAATTTTTTGACATAGGGTGCTGGCAGATTACGCGCCTCCCATAGCTGCTGCCAGGCCCCTAATCTGCCATAGGCCCCTATATACCGCCTCCTCATGCTTCTGCCAGGTCCAGAGTCTCTCATGGGTCCCTGTACGGCCTCCCATTGCTGCTGTCTCCATCGCCACACTCTGCCATGTGCCACTTTCAGGTCTCCTCACACACTGCTGGTGTGTAGAATTTTTTGACATAGGGTGCTGGCAGATTACGGGCCTCCTATAGCTGCTGCCAGGCCCCTAATCTGCCATAGGCCCCTATATACCGCCTCCTCATGCTGCTGCCAGGTCCAGAGTCTCTCATGGGTCCCTGTACGGCCTCCCATTGCTGCTGTCTCCATCGCCACACTCTGCCATGTGCCACTTTCAGGTCTCCTCACACTGCTGGTGTGTAGAATTTTTTGACATAGGGTGCTGGCAGATTACGGGCCTCCCATAGCTGCTGCCAGGCCCCTAATCTGCCATAGGCCCCTATATACCGCCTCCTCATGCTGCTGCCAGGTCCAGAGTCTCTCATGGGTCCCTGTACGGCCTCCCATTGCTGCTGTCTCCATCGCCACACTCTGCCATGTGCCACTTTCAGGTCTCCTCACACTGCTGGTGTGTAGAATTTTTTGACATAGGGTGCTGGCAGATTACGGGCCTCCCATAGCTGCTGCCAGGCCCCTAATCTGCCATAGGCCCCTATATACCGCCTCCTCATGCTGCTGCCAAGTCCAGAGTCTCTCATGGGTCCCTGTACGGCCTCCCATTGCTGCTGTCTCCATCGCCACACTCTGCCATGTGCCACTTTCAGGTCTCCTCACACACTGCTGGTGTGTAGAATTTTTTGACATAGGGTGCTGGCAGATTATGGGCCTCCTATAGCTGCTGCCAGGCCCCTAATCTGCCATGGGCCCCTATATACCGCCTCCTCATGCTGCTGCCAAGTCCAGAGTCTCTCATGGGTCCCTGTACGGCCTCCCATTGCTGCTGTCTCCATCGCCACACTCTGCCATGTGCCACTTTCAGGTCTCCTCACACACTGCTGGTGTGTAGAATTTTTTGACATAGGGTGCTGGCAGATTACGGGCCTCCTATAGCTGCTGCCAGGCCCCTAATCTGCCATAGGCCCCTATATACCGCCTCCTCATGCTGCTGCCAGGTCCAGAGTCTCTCATGGGTCCCTGTACGGCCTCCCATTGCTGCTGTCTCCATCGCCACACTCTGCCATGTGCCACTTTCAGGTCTCCTCACACACTGCTGGTGTGTAGAATTTTTTGACATAGGGTGCTGGCAGATTACGGGCCTCCCATAGCTGCTGCCAGGCCCCTAATCTGCCATAGGCCCCTATATACCGCCTCCTCATGCTGCTGCCAGGTCCAGAGTCTCTCATGGGTCCCTGTACGGCCTCCCATTGCTGCTGTCTCCATCGCCACACTCTGCCATGTGCCACTTTCAGGTCTCCTCACACACTGCTGGTGTGTAGAATTTTTTGACATAGGGTGCTGGCAGATTACGGGCCTCCCATTGCTGCTGCCAGGCCCCTAATCTGCCATGGGCCCCTATACCGCCTCCTCATGCTGCTGCCAAGTCCAGAGTCTCTCATGGGTCCCTGTACGGCCTCCCATTGCTGCTGTCTCCATCGCCACACTCTGCCATGTGCCACTTTCAGGTCTCCTCACACTGCTGGTGTGTAGAATTTTTTGACATAGGGTGCTGGCAGATTACGGGCCTCCCATAGCTGCTGCCAGGCCCCTAATCTGCCATAGGCCCCTATATACCGCCTCCTCATGCTGCTGCCAGGTCCAGAGTTTCTCATGGGTCCCTGTACGGCCTCCCATTGCTGCTGTCTCCATCGCCACACTCTGCCATGTGCCACTTTCAGGTCTCCTCACACTGCTGGTGTGTAGAATTTTTTGACATAGGGTGCTGGCAGATTACGGGCCTCCCATAGCTGCTGCCAGGCCCCTAATCTGCCATAGGCCCCTATATACCTCCTCCTCATGCTGCTGCCAGGTCCAGAGTCTCTCATGGGTCCCTGTACGGCCTCCCATTGCTGCTGTCTCCATCGCCACACTCTGCCATGTGCCACTTTCAGGTCTCCTCACACTGCTGGTGTGTAGAATTTTTTGACATAGGGTGCTGGCAGATTACGGGCCTCCCATTGCTGCTGCCAGGCCCCTAATCTGCCATAGGCCCCTATATACCGCCTCCTCATGCTGCTGCCAGGTCCAGAGTCTCTCATGGGTCCCTGTACGGCCTCCCATTGCTGCTGTCTCCATCGCCACACTCTGCCATGTGCCACTTTCAGGTCTCCTCACACACTGCTGGTGTGTAGAATTTTTTGACATAGGGTGCTGGCAGATTACGGGCCTCCCATTGCTGCTGCCAGGCCCCTAATCTGCCATGGGCCCCTATACCGCCTCCTCATGCTGCTGCCAAGTCCAGAGTCTCTCATGGGTCCCTGTACGGCCTCCCATTGCTGCTGTCTCCATCGGCACACTCTGCCATGTGCCACTTTCAGGTCTCCTCACACACTGCTGGTGTGTAGAATTTTTTGACATAGGGTGCTGGCAGATTATGGGCCTCCCATAGCTGCTGCCAGGCCCCTAATCTGCCATAGCCCCCTATATACCGCCTCCTCATGCTGCTGCCAGGTCCAGAGTCTCTCATGGGTCCCTGTACGGCCTCCCATTGCTGCTTTCTCCATCGCCACACTCTGCCATGTGCCACTTTCAGGTCTCCTCACACACTGCTGGTGTGTAGAATTTTTTGACATAGGGTGCTGGCAGATTACGGGCCTCCCATTGCTGCTGCCAGGCCCCTAATCTGCCATGGGCCCCTATACCGCCTCCTCATGCTGCTGCCAAGTCCAGAGTCTCTCATGGGTCCCTGTACGGCCTCCCATTGCTGCTGTCTCCATCGCCACACTCTGCCATGTGCCACTTTCAGGTCTCCTCACACACTGCTGGTGTGTAGAATTTTTTGACATAGGGTGCTGGCAGATTACGGGCCTCCCATAGCTGCTGCCAGGCCCCTAATCTGCCATAGCCCCCTATATACCGCCTCCTCATGCTGCTGCCAGGTCCAGAGTCTCTCATGGGTCCCTGTACGGCCTCCCATTGCTGCTGTCTCCATCGCCACACTCTGCCATGTGCCACTTTCAGGTCTCCTCACACACTGCTGGTGTGTAGAATTTTTTGACATAGGGTGCTGGCAGATTACGGGCCTCCTATAGCTGCTGCCAGGCCCCTAATCTGCCATAGGCCCCTATATACCGCCTCCTCATGCTGCTGCCAGGTCCAGAGTCTCTCATGGGTCCCTGTACGGCCTCCCATTGCTGCTGTCTCCATCGCCACACTCTGCCATGTGCCACTTTCAGGTCTCCTCACACTGCTGGTGTGTAGAATTTTTTGACATAGGGTGCTGGCAGATTACGGGCCTCCCATAGCTGCTGCCAGGCCCCTAATCTGCCATAGGCCCCTATATACCGCCTCCTCATGCTGCTGCCAGGTCCAGAGTCTCTCATGGGTCCCTGTACGGCCTCCCATTGCTGCTGTCTCCATCGCCACACTCTGCCATGTGCCACTTTCAGGTCTCCTCACACTGCTGATGTGTAGAATTTTTTGACATAGGGTGCTGGCAGATTACGGGCCTCCTATAGCTGCTGCCAGGCCCCTAATCTGCCATAGGCCCCTATATACCGCCTCCTCATGCTGCTGCCAGGTCCAGAGTCTCTCATGGGTCCCTGTACGGCCTCCCATTGCTGCTGTCTCCATCGCCACACTCTGCCATGTGCCACTTTCAGGTCTCCTCACACTGCTGGTGTGTTGAATTTTTTGACATAGGGTGCTGGCAGATTACGGGCCTCCCATTGCTGCTGCCAGGCACGTAATCTGCCATGGGCCCCCGTACCGACTCCTCTTGCTGTGACGTTGCAACAAGGTGGAATTCAACCCTACATATGTTAGACCGCCTTTACGAACAGCGAAAGGCCATCACAGATTTCCTGATGTTAAAAGCGGATAAAGGTACTCCTTGTGTAACTTAGATGTCAGCCATTGGCAGCTCATGCGTGACACCTGCGCTTGCTCAGGCCCTTTGAGGAGGCCACGCTATTCGTGAGTCGGCAGGACTATGGGATGAACGACGTCATTCCTCTGTTGCACGTCCTGGAACAAATGCTGTTAACAATGGCTGGTCAGGGTGCGGTAGACGTGGCGCACAGATCTCAACGCCACATGACCCCTGTGGGGGCAGGACAGGAAGAAGAGGAGGAGGTAGAGGAGGACATTGGTGCTGAGGAATTATTGAGTGAAATGGGTGGTTTTTCCACTCAGCGGACAGGAGTGGAGGAGCAGGAGCATCTGGTAGAGGAGGAGGAGGAGACAGAGGACCCAGACGCACCGTGGCAGTATGCTGTGGAGATGGAGGTAGGGAGTCCCTCGCATTCCTTGGCACAAATGGCCCATAGCATGCTCGCTTGCTTGCGTAGCGACAGCCGAATAATAACCATCAGACAGAGGGATGACTTTTGGCTGTCCACCTTGTTGGACCCTCGCTACCGTTCAAAAATGGTGGCCTTTTTCACACCTGCTGAGAGGGAGGCCAAAATAACGTACTATAAAAACCACCTATGTAGTCAGCTGGTCTCTGCCTTTCTGCGCCAACGTCCATCCTCAGACACTGTGGGCCCTGTGCGCTCGCGTTACGCTGCCATGGCAGCAGGGGAGGGGTGGGGTGGTAGGAGCAGTGGCAGCTCCACCAGCAGCGGCTGCCTCAGTCTGCAGTCGATGATGAGTAGCTTTCTTCACCAGCGCAGTGAGGAAACTACTAACCAGCCGCAGCAGCAGCAGCATCAGGTGGACCTGGAGCAGGACCTCAAACAACAGGCTTAGGCCTACTTGGACAGCACCCTGCCAACCGAGGTAGACAATCCCCTTGACTACTGGGCAACAAAACTTGACCTTTGACCCCAACTAGCTGAATTTGCCCTTGAAAGGCTGTCATGCCCGGCCAGTAGCGTGGCATCGGAGCGCGTGTTTAGTGCGGCAGGAGGTATTGCAACTCCGCGGAGGACACGACTGTCCACCCAAAGTGTGGAGAGACTCACGTTTGTGAAAATGAATCAGGCGTGGATTAGTCTGGATTTCAAACCACTAGTTCCTGACACAACTGACTAAATCCGCCATGAATCATGCCCCAAACATGTGCCACTTTCAGGTCTCCTCACACACTGCTTGTGTTTTCAATTTTTTGACATAGGGTGCTGGCAGATTACGGGCCTCCCATAGCTGCTGCCAGGCCCCTAATCTGCCATGGGCCCCTATATACCGCCTCCTCATGCTGCTGCCAGGTCCAGAGTGTCTCATGCCATGTGCCACTTTCAGGTCTCCTCACACACTGCTGGTGTGTTCAATTTTTTGTCATAGGGTGCTGGCAGATTACGGGCCTCCTATAGCTGCTGCCAGGCCCCTAATCTGCCATGGGCCCCTATACTGCCTCCTCATGCTGCTGCCAGGTCCACAGTCTCTCATGGGTCCCTGTACGGCCTCCCATTGCTGCTGTCTCCATCGCCACACTCTGCCATGTGCCACTTTCAGGTCTCCTCACACACTGCTGGTGTGTTCCATTTTTTGTCATAGGGTGCTGGCAGATTACGGGCCTCCCATTGCTGCTGCCAGGCCTGTAATCTGCCATGGGCCCCCGTACCGCCTGGTCACGCTGCTGCTGGGTCCACAGTGTGACATGGGTCCTTGTACCGCCTCCCATTGCTCCCACTGCATGTGCCACTTTCAGGTCTCCTCACACTCCTGCTGGTTTCCATTTTGTCATAGGTTGCTGTATGGCCTCCCATTGCTGCTGCCTCCACCGCCACACTGTGGCTCCAAACACTGGTTTTGGCCCCGTGACTGGCCAAATGAGTGAAGTGTGCGGTGATTCTAAGATCGACGGCACTCATCTGCATGTCATACTGAGTGACAGTATTATTTCTCTTCCCCAGCAGACTCCAAGGGCATTTAAATTAAAGGTACAGTGTTCTGCACTAATATTAAGTCTCTCTGAAGCCTAGAAACACCCTTTTTTAAGTTAAATTCACAGCGAATTTATTCGACTCGAATCGAATATTGTCCACGAATTCGCCGAATCAGTCGAATCGAATTTTTCATTTCTTCGCTCATCTCTAGTGACAACAATGAAACACACCTGCCTAATGAGTGGTGAAATGGCCATTGTAGTCTCTGATAGAAGCTGGTTTGACAGGGTGACTATGCAGGGCAAAACTGGGAGACAGGGACAAAGCGTTGTCACACTACTGTATATTAGGAAGTGCCTTAATAAGGGTCTTCATGGCAGGATCACCAGGCATTATTTTAGATGAAAGCTGTCTGATAGCTTTCAAAAAGACAAGGAAGTGAGGGAACTCTCACAGAGAGAAAGGCAGTAACAACGTTGACTTCCTTTTAACACTTCACTACACTATCCATTAAAAATAGCAATGTTTTGACTGAAGTTGAGCATGATTGTAGCATAAAGTAAATGTCCCACACATTATTATTCACAATGTTACATCTTGACACACACACATGCATGTTAATATACACACAGAGGGGTTAACAATCCCCCCATCACAGACTATAAATATGTAGGAGTCCAGCCATGCTTTGCATTTTCAAAGGGTGTGAGCAGTTTTAAAAACAGTCAAATTAAAACAATGGATTTAAAAAAATATACCGTATATACTCGAGTATAAGCCGACCCGAATATAAGCCGAGGTACCTAATTTTACCACAAAAAACTGGGAAAAACTATTGACTCGAGTATAAGCCGAGGGTGGGAAATGAGGCACCTACTAGTCAATGTAAAAAATTGGTGTCAGTGGGAGGAATAGTGCCCCATCATTGGTGTCACTGGGAGGAATAGCGCCCCATCGTTGGTGTCAGTGGGAGGAATAATGCCCCATCATTAGTATCAGTGGGAGGAATAGTGCCCCATCATTGGTGTCAGTGGGAGGAATAGTGCCCCATCGTTGGTGTCAGTGGGAGGAATAATGCCCCATCGTTGGTATCACTGGGAGGAATAGTGCCCCATCGTTGGTGTCAGTGGGAGGAATAGTGCCCCATCGTTGGTGTCAGTGGGAGGAATAATGCCCCATCATTGGTGTCAGTGGGAGGAATAGTGCCCCATCGTTGGTGTCAGTGGGAGGAATAATGCCCCATCGTTGGTATCACTGGGAGGAATAGTGCCCCATCGTTGGTGTCAGTGGGAGGAATAATGCCCCATCATTAGTATCAGTGGGAGGAATAGTGCCCCATCATTGGTGTCAGTGGGAGGAATAGTGCCCCATCGTTGGTGTCAGTGGGAGGAATAATGCCCCATCATTAGTATCAGTGACACCAATGATGCGGCACTATTCCTCCCACTGACACCAATGACACTTGCTGACCCCTGTTGCAGTATGGTGCTGCTGCAGCCAGCATATATGGTTGCAGCAGCACCTCTGCACTGCACACTTACCGGCTTTTCCCTCACTCGATTTTCGCGGGTCCGCTCGGCTCCGCCTCCTAGCCCGTGATTGGCCGCCTGTGTACCTTTCCTGAGCTACAGTTCTGGCGGCCAATCACCGGTGAGGAGGCGGAGCCGAGCGGCAGGAGTGAGGGAGTGGCCGGAGTGACGGAAGGAGCAGCACTTCCTGGATGGATCATCGTGGGAGCCAGGTAAGAGACAGCAGCCCTCTGTCCACCCCTGTATGCGCCCCCCTTGACGGAGCCTTGCGCCCCCCCTGGGGGGCACGCCCCACTATCTGCAGATGTTGACTCGAGTATAAGCCGAGGGGGCCGTTTTTCAGCACAAAAAATGTGCTGAAAAACTCGGCTTATACTCGAGTATATACGGTATACACAATTTCATGCTACTATATTTGATTATAATAAACATTTTACTCTAAAATAATCTCTCTCTACCAATCCCTCCACTGGCTTCCCATTGCCCAACGAATACAATTCAAAACATTAACAATAACATATAAAGCCATTTACAAATCTGCTCCAAATTACATCACCAATCTTGTCTCCAAATATCATCCAAACCATCCTCCCAAGACCTTCTGCTCTCTAGCTTTCTTGTTTCCTCCTCTCTTGCTTGTCTCCAGGACTTCACAGCTTTCCCCATTCTCTGTAACACTCTACCCCAGTCTGTTCAACTATCACCTACTCTGTCCATTTTTCGGCGATCCCTTAAAACCTATCTCTTCAGGGAAGCCTATCCTGCTTTCAGCTAATAATTAAATTTCTTATTTTTCCAATTGGTTCACCGCCCACAGTTATCACCTTTTGTTCCACCAGCCCCTCCCTATTTGATTGTTAGCTTCCAGGAGTAGGGCCCTCCTAACCCTCTTGTATTGAACTGTATCATTGCTGTATTGTTTCCCTTTATATTATAAAGCGCTGAGCAAATTGTTGGCGCTATATAAATCCTATATTATAATAATATTAAGGTAAATGGAAAGATTTTTTTTTATTGTATCTAAAGCCAAAACTTTTTTCTTTTGTATTGGATAGGGCGTTGAGCAGGTAGAACCCCTTTCCCCACTGGTAAGATTTACCCTCTTTTTTTGTCCTGGTGTCCATCATCATGGGCACTGAAAATCCCCGATGTCACAAATTTTCCAATGGAGACACTTTTTTGGTGATAATTGTCTAAAACTGGCCATACACAGATTGAAATTCTGCCAACATGTGGCCATCTTTGCTCAGCAGAACCTGATCTTAATCAGAGGCTACAGCCATTGATCAGTGTATTCTGACAGTGGATTCCTCCATCCTTGTTTGTGTAGATGGAGGAATCAGTTAGAATAAAAATAAAACTGTGTATGGCCACCTTAAGACGGGCTTTCCCCAACTTGGAAAGATTTCTTTTCACTTCATGTTTTGTCTACAGAATAGGAGACACTGAAAAAACTGGAAGAGGTTCTATAATACTTTATCCAAAAAAAAGATACAGATAAAATGGACAAGCACTTTGATGTGGTTCAGAAAATCAAGCCCTATGTCTCAACATATTTTACCAAAGGTTTCAAAATGTCATTGCGTAATTTGTAATTCCCTAAGTTATAATTCTGTTGTTATTACTTTTATTTCTCACTATGTTCTTTTTTGAATTAATAATGCTAAGAACAATGGACAAAAAATCCTTTATTCTTAAAATTAAGTTATGTGTGCTAATAGGTCTCTTGTGATATTCTTGGTTCTTGTAGTAAATTTCAAAGAGAGACCATATCTCATCTTCAGTTACAGTATTTGGGACATACTGTATCTGTGGATGTTAATTTTTCTGGCAAGAGGGATTTTAAAAAGAAATAAGCATTTAGTATTCATATATTTTCTGATTGTTATTAAATTATTTGTATAACAAAAAAAGTAATTGAAAAATCCTGTTAGGAAAGGTTTTAGGGTCGTTCAGATTTTATGTATTATGAGCATGTAAGTGAAGAAGCAACATAATGATAACTACATTACATAAGACAGCACTAACTTCTGCTTTTTTTTCCAGTTAACCTCTTTTATTGATGTTTCTTTTTTGGCAGTTAACAGTTCTATTGCTCTAAAGACCCAAAGACATTCCAATGTAATTTCCTTTAAAAAAATTACTTACTAAGCCACAGACTAGTGCATTAGGCAATGATTGTGCTACAAAGGGATTTCATACTGCATATAAGAGACTTTCAGAATATTTTTCTTCAATATCTTTGTGAATAGGCAATTATGTTTTTTCCTATACTTTTTTTTTCTTCTTTCATATTTTTTCTTAGAGTTTTCTCTTCCCTTTACTTTGTCTATAGAGAAGACAACATAAAAACCCAAAGCCTTAAGAAAATTATATCTTATCAAACAATTCACAGGGAATTGGATAAATCTATAATCAAGTCGCCCTCCTTTTGTGTTTCCTTTGACAGTGGAAGCAGTCTAGGTTTGTCCCCTTCGTTTATAGCCATTTGGAGACCTGCTTCAAACGACTCTATACTACAATACATACATCTACTAGCTAATGGTCTGAACTCTCACAGACAATTGCTTTTTTCATGGCTGTGATTTTTATCACAGCAATTCTATGCTCCACCAAGAAAAACATGTAAAACAGCTGGGGCATATACCTCCTTACAGTTTAACATACTGTAGATAGCTGACCAGGTCATTTTGAATACTGCAGGTAACAGTAACAACTGGATTCCTCTTGTGTAATTGGGTTTGTTGTACTTTTGTAAGAGCAGTTCTAAATCTCAATTTGATAGCATAACTCTGAAATTTCTCCTTAAAGCTGAGCTATTGTACAACATGGAAGATTCTGCTGTGAATTTGGCAGCCTGATCACCTTTCCTACTGAGATTGTAGTAAGAAATGTCAGAAATGTAACTATTTTGCTATTTTCCTGTGTATAAAATGCTATAGTGAGAATTTTTATACATGAAACGGCATGTGACTTTTCAGTGTTGCTTGTAAATCTATAACAGAGGTTGTAAAATTTCCATAGTGTCAAGTAAATTTGTCTGTATGAAACATAATATGAGCACAAAAAATATATGTGTGTGTATATATACACTATATTGCCAAAAATATTGGGGCACCCCTCCAAATCACTGGTTTCAGGTGTTCCAATCACCTCCATGGCCACAGGTGTATAAAATCAAGTACCTAGGCATGCAGACTGCTTCTAAAAACATTTGTGAAAGAATGGGTCGCTCTCAGGAGCTCAGTGAATTCAAGCGTGGTATTGTGATAGGTTGCCACCTGTGCAATAAGTCCATCCTTGAAATTTCCTTGCTACTAAATATTCCACGGTCAACTGTTAGTGTTATTATAACAAAGTGGAAGCAACTGGGAACAACAGCAACTCAGCCACAAAGTGGCAGGCCACTAAAATGACAGAGCGGGGTCAGCACATGCTGAAGCGCACAGTGTACAGAAGTCGCCAGCTGTCTGCAGAGTCAATAGCTAAAGACCTCCAAACTTTGTGTGGCCTGCAGATTAGCACAACAGTGCATTGAGAGCTTTATGGAATGGGTTTCCATGGCCGAGCAGCTGCATCCAAGCCTTACATCACCAAGTGCAATGCAAAGCGTCAGATCCAGTGGTGAAAACTACGCGGCAGCTGGACTCTAGAGCAGTGGAGCCGTGTTCTCTTGAGTGAGGAATCACATTTCTCTGTCTGGCAATCCAATGGACCCGTCTGTGTTTGGCGGTTGCCAGGAGAACGGTACTTGCCTGACTATTGTGCCAAGTGTACAGATTGGTGGAGGGGGGATTATGGTGTAGGGCTGTTTTTCAGGGGTTGTGCTTGGCCCCTTAGTTCCAGTGAAGGGAACTTTTAAGGCGTCAGCATACCAAGATATTTTGGACAATTTCATGCTCCCAACTTTGTGGGAACAGTTTGAGGATGGCCCCTTCCTGTTCCAACATGACTGTGCACAAGTGTACAAAGTAAGGTCTATAAAGACGTGGATGAGCGAATTTTGGGTGGAGGAACTTGATTGCTCTGCACAGAGTCCTGACCTAAACCTGATAAAATACCTTTGGGATGAATTAGTGCAGAGACTGTGAGATAGGCCTTCCCTACAGACATCAGTGCTTGCACTCACAAATGCGCTTCTGGAAGAATGGTCAGACATTCCCATAGACACACTCCTAAACCTTGTGGACAGCCTTCCCAGAAGAGTTGAAGCTGTTATACCTGCAAAGGGTGGGCCAACTCAATATAGAACTCTATGGGCTAAGACAGGGATGCCATTAAAGTTCATGTGCGTGTAAAGGCAGGCGTCCCAATACTTTTGGCAATATAGTGTATATAGCTATAATGAAAATGAACCAGAAATGTAAACATTTAACAGCAGAGGGCACTGTGTACCCGTATAATCCAATGCAATCTTGTAAAGTCAGTCGCGTGTATGTGTGTGTATATATATATATATATATATATATATATATATATTAGACAAGTGGCATCTGTACTCCATGTCGGTCATAAGGGCCTGAGTGTACATGTGCGTGGATAATGTGGACAAGCGATACTTGCACTTCATGTCAATTAAAAGGCCCTAGGTACACACACACAGATCAATATAGAACATTGGAAGTATAATCTTTTTAACCTCTACACTTATGGAGAAAATCAATTATATGGTCAGCAGCTGAACATAAGTTTAGTGGACCTGACAGGTACACAAATACAATGTGCGAAAGCGCTATACCTTAACCACCATTTGTGAAAAGACAAACTGTACCTTCTTATTTGTACAAATAAATATACAAAATAAAATTAAAATGAACCTATGGATTATTTTGTGCTATTTCCATGTTCTTAAAGAGTAATGCACTTTTGTTGAGAAAAAAAACATTTCCCTCTGGGTGATCTATGTACATTGCAGGGATTTTATCAAACTTTGTTGCAGATTCCTACCTTTTGTTATTCTGAAGAAATAGCTGTTTGTTTCTATGTGCAGAGTGAATCTGTATGGGAGTGGTTATTGTCAATCAGCTGCTGCACCTGCAGGACTCTAATGAGACAAATTCTAGGGTTTGAGGAAATTGGCAAGGTCTGCATCCCTTTACGCTTTGGGAGCATCTCATAAAAAAATTTAATTTTTGTTGCAGGGGATGCCCAAAATCTGACTTGTATCTTAGTGCAGACTTCAGGGAAAATCAGTGAGCCAATCACACCATCTGAATGCCTCAAGGTATCCATATTGAACTGCATTTCACAGAAAATTACACAGCTGCAGATTGAAAAGGAAAGGTAATTTTTAATAACATTCAATTACAATATGACTTGAGTCGCAATTTTATACACTATATTATTATTTTTTTTTATTTGCTAATTTTTTCCCACGAAAGTGGAGTTACCCTTTAAACGTATAATAATGTTACATTAAAAAAATACTGTGTCCCCAGACTCTGTGCAAAAACATCCAGAGTATTACTCAGTAAAGTCTACAGAATATTGCTTTTTAACTTATAATAATGACATTCGAACAATACTGTGTCTCTGTGCAAAAAACATCAATTGTGCAAACTGCTGAGTATTACTTCATAGACTCTGCAAAGTATTGCTCTCATGGCCCATGGTTCATGGCGCTCCTGTGTATATGTGCAAACCGTGAACAAACAACTGCCACTTGTAATTGAGATGTCAAAAGTGCCATTCCTTGTGTCCCAATATGTGCCGGCCCTCACCGGATGTGGCAACCCCTTAAATTAATAACAGCCCTATTTGCTCACTATTAACCAACACATTTTGGTTTTCAAGATGGCCATGTGTATCACAGAGTGGAAGCCCCGCCCAGCATGTTTCGTCGTCAGGACATCTTCAGGGTAACTGAACAATTCCCTTTGTGATGGACTGTGATGGACTACCTGGCACTCCGATTGGGTGCCACTGCCAAACAGTGCCTCTTGCCCTCCAAACACTTCCAGCAGACAGATTACTAATACCAGCCCTTTACCCCAAGCATCATACACAGACAAGATGTTAAGGTAATACCAAAGGAATAACTGTTTATTAAAACCCAGACACATACCCCCAGAAGGACATTCCCCTCTTGGGGATATTAGCATAGATAAGGTAGGACGTACAACCAGTAAAAACATGACAATGCAACCTTTAAACAAAGTAATGAACAGCTAGGCACCTAGACAACTCTTATCAGTGTGGCAAGTAGTCACAGGAATTCCCCTCCCTGCCTCCCTTGTCTATGTGCTGGAAAACATGTCCACAATAAGTCTTGATTAGCCAGGGTGTGCCCACCAGGATGCTCGGAAACAGTTCCACAGCCCAGAAGCAGTTCCACAGCTCCACAAAGTACATTACACCACTCATGTCCCACCCCAGATCCAGCTCAGATCTAGGTTACCAAGTGGCACATCAGCAGCGGAAATAATATAAAAGATTAATAATATATAGTTTGTAGTAGGGGACAAAATGGGCAAAAGCTGCAATATGTAGCTCTTGAGGACTAGTCAGGGCAAGATAAGAAATATTCCCAAGAAGAGTTCCAGATCCCTGGCTGATGAAGGCGCACCTGATGAATCTGTCTGACACAATGTTCCTGAAGACACACCACTGTTCTGGGGATTTCCTGACAACATAATCTTGGTAGATACTTCCGGACAGCCAAAGAGTTTCCTCCATGCTCTGACTGGGAGAAGCACACAAAATCCCTGGTCTCCTCCATAGGTTTTAATCAGTGGGCAGAAGGCTTGCCCATAGTCCTCTCCAAAATCCCCTGTTACGGTTGGGTCTGTCACACCCTTGAAGATATCGTGACGATGAAATGGGTACCAACTGTAGTTCCCTCTTCTTCTCTGTTGAGGACTGGTTGTAAAGGTGATCTTCTCCTCTGCTTTGGGACCATATGTCTCCAGATGCAGAGTGGTTTTGTCATGGTAGAGTTGCAGGCATAGTTAGAGGCTTTGCTGCTAGAGGTGGTGTTATGATTTCACCCACCAGACTACAAGGGATGTGCACATGACAGCCATGCCAGGGAACAAGGGGCTGGGTGACATTGCAGTGTCTCCAGAAATACTGATCTCTGGGGATTTAAAAGCATTGAATTATCTAGAGCTCAGTGAAAAATGCAAGATCATTTTAGAAACAAATACGTTAAACGAATGTAGGATATTTGGTAGGGAAGGTAACACTCACCATTTTCTTATATGACATGAATGTTACAATAAAACCTTTTTCTATTGAAGAACAGATGTTGTTGAATATCGGAATATAATTTTCACTGGATGAATCTTGAGTGAATTTCCACTAATTTAGCTTGATACATAGGGTGAATTTTTCACCACTGACGATTAAGAAAATCTTGAGGGAAATAAAAAAATTAAGGAGCAATTGAAAAAATGTTTAACCTTTAAAATTTGTTGGTAATTATTTTCCTATATTGCATCATACATTTACAGTATCATTTTATTTTTATCCAGTAAGGAAACAATTTACAGACAACAATTTTGGACCATCACTTGTCCTCTCTCAAACAAAGACATATAACCTGCTAATACACAAGACGAATAAATGTTGAAAACAAAAAGAAAAAACCCAATATGGGAAGCGGAATATGAGGAGAACAGCCTCTCTTACTACTCCAGTTCAAACCCCATGGATAGAAGTAGCTGAGGGAAGCAACAATGCCTATGATTGCTCCAAACACCTCCCAGATAGGAGGACAAGAAATGTAGGGCCAAAGGACTGACACAATTGCTGGTGGATAATGCTTGTGTCACTGGAACTTGAGAGCACTGCCTTCAAGTGGTATTAGTGAGAGAGTGATTTAGGCCACCAATGAGGTCAGGAACAAGCCAAGGTCATGAGCAGGTGGGAAAAACAAAACCAACTGAAAAGGCTGAGAAGGAGTCTGGAACAGTCTGGTTCAGCAATTTTGCAGGCAGCAAGATACCAGAATGTAAAGGCAGGAGATGTAGTTGGTGAATGAGCCAGGGTCAGCACAGGAGTAGATGAGGAGGAGTCACAGATGGGTCAAAGAACAAGTAGGGTCAGTAACAAGAGTTAGGATCAGATTGCAGAATACCTGAAGGGGTATACAGCTAGAAACCTCTTAGCACTGAGGCCTTGTAGGGCTCAGCTTTAAATAGCTTGCTTTGGTACCCATATAGGCAATGCTGCAAGGCATGCACACAAATGCTTACGCATCTGCACAGAGACGAATGGCCATCTACAATTCTCTGAGCAAATCAATACGCTTGTGTATGCGAAGGTGTTTATGCTGGAATTGAGCATGAAGGCTTGCACAATCATTTGGAGAAGTATCTCAGAGAAAAATCCCTGAATCAATAAATGGTGCTTATATCACTGAGATAAAAGCAAAGCAGTCTGAGGATCACCATACACATTACAATCTGACAATACAATCTTTGTTCAATCATCTTTTCATTTACCAAAACTATGAAATATGACCACCTACGTAATCCACCCAAACAATTTATTTCCAATCAAGCTGGCCCTTGCAAAACATAGTCATTGATAGATCTAAAGGAGATTGTACAATCAGATTGTAATGCGTGTAGTAAGCTTTAGGGCTCATGCACACTATTGTGCTGCAATAACCATTATTCCCTTTGCTGGGATTCAGTGCTATTCACTCTGAATAGAAACCCAATGCACCTTGTTGATGGACATGTGATGCAGCATATAAAGTTGTGTTGTAGTTGACTGTCAAAAATACTACATACAGCTTTTTTTTTGTGGTTTGGTTTAATGAATAGGCTGCCTTTAACCACTTACCAACCACGTTATAGCCGATTGACGGCTACAGCACGGTTGTCCAGTTCTGGGAGGGTGTCATATGATGTCCTCCCAGAACGTGCCCTTCCGAACGCCCCCAGCGGTGCTCACCTGGCGCTCTCTGTGATCGCTGTGTCCTACGGACACAGCTGATCACATGGTGAGGTAAAAGGCCAATCACAGTGGCCTTTTACCACATTATCAGCTGTGTCCAATGACACAGCAGATCACCGAGTAAATACAGTTGCTGGTTATCGGCTGCACATTCCTCACGCTGTCACAGCATGAGGAAAGCAGTGCCGATAACCTGCAAATGACACAGAGGACATCTGCACTGATGATCAGGCACTGATGATCAGTGCCAAGCAGTGCTGCCCAGCAGTGCCTCCTACCAGTGCCCAACAGTGCCACCCATCAGTGTTGCCCAGCAGTGCTGTCAGTCAGCATGGCCCATCAGTGTCGCCCAACAGAGCTGCCTATCAGTGCCCATAATTGCTGCATATCAGTGCAGCATCATCAGTGCCTCTTCATCAATGCCCACCAGTGCCACCTCATCAGTGCAGCCTATCAGTGCCCATCAGTGCTGCCTATCCATGCCACCTCTCCAGTGCCCATCAGTGCAGCCTCATAAACGCACATCAGTGAAGGAGAAAAATAACCTGTATGCTAAATTTTATAATAGAAACAAATACATTTTTGAAAATTTTTGCTCTTTTTTTGTTTATAGTGCAAAAAATAAAACATCAAGTGGTGACTAAATACCACCAAAAGAAAGATCTATTTGTGTGAAAAAAATGATAAAAATTGCATATGGGTACAGTGTTGCATGACTGCGCAATTGTCATTCAAAGTGCAACAGCGCTGAAATCTGAAAATTGGCCTTGGCAGGAAGGGGGTAAACGTGCCCAGTAGGCAAGTAGTTCATGCAATATGCATAAAGAATGTGGTAATGCAGCACAATAATGTGAATGGGGACTGTAGGAGATAATGTAAACAGTATAACAAAACCTAAAAATAAAATTAAATCAAGATCCACATTTAACCCCTTAGCATGCCCAACTTATCTATCCTGTATGAAATTGTGAGGCTTCTTATAAAGCATGCGCGCTGCCCTATCCAAGCTGCTATTGGTTGCAGCGGATGTCAATCACTGAGTCCTGGCCGGTGAGTCTCAGCTGGCACTTGGTGATTGCTGCTAAAGCTGAGATGGGAGGGATCTGTGTGTAAACAACACCTCTCTCCTGTCAGCATGGACATGCTGCTTTCTCTCTCTCTGAGTGAGAGAAAGCAGCATTTCTCTCTAGTAAAACAGCACACAGTGTAAGCACAACACAGTACACAATTAACCCTTTGATTGCCCCCAGATGTTTACTCCTTCCTGCCAAGTGTCATTAGTACAGTGTCAATGCTTTTTATTAGCACTGATCACTGTATTAGTGTCACTGTCGATGTCAGTGGCCGTTAATCAGTTCCCACCCAGTGTCAGAATGCCCGCCACAGTCCTGCTATAAATTGCTGATTGTCGCCATTACTAGTATAAAAACAAATAAATAAAAATTCCAGTATGTGTACCACCATTTAACTTTCACGTAAACCAATTAATGTACACGTATTGGGAATTTTTTTTCAGCAAAGACATGTAGCAGAATACATTTTGGCCTAAATTTGTGAAGAAATTAGATTACATTTTTTATTGGATATGTTTTATAGCAAAAAGTAAAAAATATTGTTTTCTTCCAAAATTGTCTGTCTTTTTATGTTTATAGCATAAAAAATAAAAGAACAGGGAGATGATCAAATACCACCAAAAGAAAGCTCAATTTGTGGGAAACAAAAAGGACATAAATTTCATTCATGTACAGCCTTGCATGACCGCGCAATTGTCAGTTAAAGTAACACAGCACCGTATCACAAAAAATGGCCTGATAAGGAAGGAGGGGGGGGGGGGGGGGGAAATCCTCTGGAGGGCAAGTGGTTAATGAGCATACCACTTGAAAAAGGTATAGTTAAGTAGAATCTGAACCTACTCACAGTATACAGCACACACATATACTTCAGTTCTTGTACCAACAAAATACTCCTTAAAGCAGACCTTCCCACCTTGCTAATATACTACCAATGCCATTGATATCTCTATAGTGAAAAAATGGGTTTACTTATATTAAAAAGCTTTGTTAGTACTCACTTTTTCTCCCGAGACTAATATAGATGTGTTTCTACCTCCAGGTGCAGGGGAATGTGATAGGCACAACTTGTGTGCCATCGTATACAAACCTGTACCTGCAGTGGTTGGGAGCGTGACATCGGTTACAGTGATGATCTCTCTATGTACACTATATTGCCAAAAGTATTGGGACACCCCTCCAAATCATTGGATTCAGGTGTTCCAATCACCTCCATGGCCACAGGTGTATAAAATCAAGGACCTAGACATGCAGACTGCTTCTACAAACATTTGTAAAAGAATGGGTCAGTGAATTTAAGCGTGGTACTGTGATAGGTTGCCACCTGTGCAATAAGTCCATCCGTGAAATGTCCTTGCTACTAAATATTCCACGGTAAACTGTTGGTATTATAACAAAGTGGAAGCAATAGGCCATGTAAAATGACAGCGGGGTCAGCGTATGTTGAAGCACACAGTACACAGAAGTCTCCAACTGTCTGCAGAGTCAATAGCTAAAGACCTCCAAACTTCATGTGGCCTTCAGATAAGCACAACAACAGTGCTTAAAGATCTTCATGGAATGGGTTTCCATGGCCGAGCAGCTGCATCCAAGCCTTACATCACCACGTGCAATGCAAAGCGTCGGATGCAGTGGTGTAAAGCACACCGCCACTGGACTCTAGAGCAGTGGACACGTTTTCTCTGGAGTGACAAATCATGCTTCTCTGTCTGGCAATCTGATGGACGTATCTGGGTTTTGTGGTTTCCAGGAGAACTGTACTTGCCTGATTGCATTGTGCCAAGTGTAAAGTTTGGTGGAGGGGGGATTATGGTGTGGGGCTGTTTTTCAGCGGTTGGGCTTGGCCCTTTAGTTCCAGTGAGGGGAACTCTTAAGGCGTCAGCATATCAAGACATTTTGGACAATTTCATGCTCCCAAGTTTGTGGGAAGAGTTTGGGGATGGTCCCTTCTTGTTTCAAGATGACTGCGCACCAGTGCACAAAGCAAGGTCCATAAAGACATAGATGAGCGAATTTGGGGTGGAGGAACTTTACTGGCCTGCACAGAGTCCTGACCTCAACCCGAAAGAACACCTTTGGAATGAATTAAAGTTGAGACTACGAGCCAGGCCTCCGACATCAGTGTCTGACCTCACTTTTGGAAGAATGGTCACTATGTCGAGTTCTTTTTAATGAGGAATACGGCTGATACAAAGACACTCATCAGGGGGGAGCTTACTTTGGAGTCTTCATTCAGCATGCTGATCTTCTGGGTCCATATAGGACCAAAAGTGCTGTTAGACCGTAACATTGTATAATGTGAGGTCATACTGCATGAGGTGAGCAGATATATGGTGGAGGATGTCTTTGCATGGAAATTGATGACAGATGCACATATTTTAGTTATCCAAAGGAGGGTTTACTGAATGGACACTTTATTGATTCAACTTGATTTTTGATTGACTTTCATTTGATTCATACTTAAAATTATTTAAAATGTTTATATATTTTTATTTTTTTGTGGTATATATATATATATATATATATATATATATATATACAGTTGTGTTCAAAATAATAGCGGTCAGACATCACTAACCTGATCAATCACTGTTTTTGGTAGAAATGTTATTTCTACATGGCAAATAATTTACTAGCAGGTGTGGTAGAGTAATAGAAATCCAACAGACCCAACAGTCATGATATGTATGCTGCTGATTCTGTGTAATTGAATCACTAATGGAAAGGGGCATGTTCAAAATAATAGAAGTGTGGAGTTCTATTAGTGAGGTCATTCATTCTTTGAAAAACAGGTGGCAATTATTGCCCTTATTTAAGGAAGGAAGGCAGCAAATGTTGTACATGCTGGTTACAGTGCATTTCTCTCTGAAATTCTGAGGAAAATGTGTCGTTCAAGACATTGTTCAGAAGAACAGAGTACCTTGATTAAAAAGTTGATTGGAGAGGGGAAAACATATAAAGAAGTGCAGAAAATGATAGGCTGCTCAGCTAAAATGATCGCAAATGCTTTAAAATGGCAACGAAAACCTGAAAGATGTGGAAGAAAGCGAAAAACTACTATTTGAATGGATAGAAGAATAGCCAAAATGGCAAGGACTCAGCCAACAATCAGCTCCAGGAAGATCAAAGAAGGTCTAAAGTTACCTGTGAGTACTGTTACAATTAGAAGACGCCTATGTGAAGCCAAGCTATCTGCAAGAAGCCCCCGCAAAGTCCCACTGTTGAAAAAAAGACATGTGCTGACGAGGTTACAATTTGCCAAAGAGCACATTGACTGGCCTAAAGAGAAATGGCGCAACATTTTGTGGACTGAAGAAAGTAGGATTGTTCTTTTTGGGTCTAGTGGCTGGAGACAGTTTGTTAGACGACCCCCAAAAACTGAATTCAAGCCACAGTACACTGTGAAGACAGTGAAGCATGGTTGCGCAAGCATCGTGATATGGGGATGTTTCTCATACTGCGGTGTTGGGCCTATTTATTGCATACCAGGGATCATGGATCAGTTTGAATACATCAGAATACTTGAAGAGGTCATGCTGCCTTATGCTGAAGAGGAAATGCCCTTGAAATGGGTGTTCCAACAAGACAACGACCCCAAACACACCAGTAAACGTGCACCATCTTGGTTCCAGACCAACAAGATTGACGTTATGGAGTGGCCAGCCCAATCCCCGGATCTTAATCCAATAGAAAACTTGTGGGGTGACATCAAAAATGCAGTTTCTGAGGCAAAACCAAGAAATAGAGAAGAACTGTGGAATGTAGTCCAATCATCCTGGGCTGGAATACCTGTTCACAGGTGCCAGAAGTTGGTTGACTCCATGCAACACAGATGTACAGCAGTTCTCAGAAACAGTGCTTATACAACTAAATATTCACTAAGTGATTCAAAGGAAAGCAAAATCTTCAAACATTTTTCAGTTTATATAGTGAATGTTTGAGTTTGTAAAGAATACAAACACTGCTATTTTTTTGAACAGTCTAATATTCACTTTTCTTCAATTTTTTTAGAGAAACAACACAAATTTGATAGATTTTTCTTCATGTTTTGATTTGGAATAGAATGTGTAGTGTTCCCAATGCATTTGTGTGTATGGAAATAAAAGCTATTAGGATTTTGAGCTTTATTCACTTTTTTCAACACACTGCTATTATTTTTACCACAACTGTATATATTCATACATCTATATTTCTATTTCAATATTAATATTTTTTCTGCTACTATTTTTCATCTAATAATTATTGATTTATTTTTGCACTTTGTCTTTTGGTAATGGTTTGTACCATTGGTTTATGTAGCGCAGCATTTTTTTATTTCATTTTTTTATTGTATATTTGCCCCACTGAGACATGGGTTGTGTGTACTAGCGGCTACAGCAATATATTGTATTTTTGTTTTTTTCACCATAGTTAGCGCTTGAGTTAATCAATATATATTATAGAAGTGGATTAGGGACCACTAGGCCAGGCTGTCTGTCTACTGTAGAAATGAATGGAGGGCTCTCTGGCCAAGCTGTTTATTGTTCCTTTACTTGCAGGACCTCCCACTGACCACTGGTACTGAGGCAAACTTCCTCCTAGTGACCACCCGTGTTGGGACAGTTTTTTTCTCACTAACAATGTAAAGGGCACTGTGTTTAATATTCTTGATCCAAATACTCCTGGCTGCACTGCAAACACCTGTGTACTCTGTAATAAAATGTCTAAAAGAATCTGGCGCCAGAGTCTATGTATATGAATCACCATGGAAAAAAATCAACAAAGCCGTGAAGGATTTTAACAAGGTTAAAAAGGTATTCAAAAGCCCCTCAACCACATGAGATCAATGTCCCACAGTGTGGTGGTGATGCTGTAAAACAGTATACATCAAGTTTTGGGGCTTGGATAGATGTGCTGTGGCGACTTTGCCCAATGAGAAGTGCCGACTAACCTGAATTGGGACCGTGTGCACTGGAACTGATGCACCGGATATGATGTATCCAAGGATGCCATGAGGGCTGGCCAACATCCGAACCAGAAGAGCCTGTGTCACGGGTCTGGGTAGCGGGGACATTGCTATGACAACTTGTTTCACATGCATGCGCTTTCTCAAGTCACTTATGTTATAAGTTGTACTTTACACATTCCTGACCCCTATCCTTTTCACCCGAAAGATTTATGTTGTACTTTACATACAGCTAAACTCAATACTCTGTATGTTTAAATTATAACTAAAGGCAAAACTTTTTTTTTCAGCTTTGGATAGAGTGCAGAGGGATTAGAGCACCTGTTAGGGTAAGCTCTCTCCTGATGAGCGTCTTTGTATCAGCTGTATTCTTCATTAAAAAGAACTTGAGAAGCTTCCGGTTCCGGCGCCGCATGTGAAGACGGTGAGACCCGCGGCTCTGGCATATTAAGCATATTAAGCCGGCACACCTCAGCTGGGGAGGACCTACTCAGCTTAAAAGTGCCCCCCGATCCCCCCCACACTCACCATGCATGGACCGATTCCTGCTCCCGGTCCCAAACGGCCCTGGATCAGCCGTGGAGGCAGAGGGAAACAGCTCTCCCCCTTCTGCAGCCAAGATGGCCGCCGAGCACAGCAGCAGCAGCATGGACACAGGACAAGGTATGGCAGTGACACACACACATGCCACGTCCATACAGTGCCATGCTGACACCTGTAGTCCAGCAGATCAGTATGACAAGATAGCACAGGCTGTGGCTTCCTTACTGTTACTCACTATCACCCAAGCTGTTGACAGAGCAGTGGCAATGGGAATAGAGCAGCTTAGAAGAGATATGGGTGACAACGCTAAACGCATCACTGACGCGGAACAGCGACTGTCAGATTTAGAAGACGATCTTCAAGCTATTCAGGCGAGAACCGCACAATCCAAACGTGTGCAACAGACCATCTTGGAAAAAATTGATGACCTGGAAAACCGTTCACGCAGGAACAACTTACGGGACATAGGACTCCCTGAATCTTTCAACTCGGGCACCCTAGCGGACATATGCTGCACGCGCATTCCCGCCGCTTTAGGCATAACCACGCCATGTCAAGTTGAAAGAGCACACCGCCTAGGGGCACCCTCAAATGATCGACGTACTCCACGCTCAATCATAGTCACATATCTCAATTATGCAGACCGCGTGGCTATCCTCAACTCTTTTCGAAACTCCCGCTCACTTCAAGTAGATATTCATAAATTACTCCTATTTGCAGACTATTCACAAGAAGTCGCTCGAAAACGCAAATCTTTTCAACAAATATGCGCAAACCTCTACCAAAAAGGGATAAAATTTACCCTAGCATACCCAGCCACTTTGCGCTTCACCACCCCCACGGGAGACTCTAAATCCTTTGTCCACCCTGAAGAAGCCCTCCAGTATATCCAGAGTAATATGTCAGATATCCGAGACCCTTCGCTTTCACATTCAGCAGTCCAAAACACAGGCCCAAGAGACCAATGCAGCCCCCGCAAGGACCCACCAAAACGACAGCGAATTAACACCTCCTTGGCCAAGCCAAAACCACCCTGATGAGGTCTAATAACAAAATGGCGCGTTTATTCCTCTTTCACCTAATGATTACCACAATGCTCTTTTGGTCACCAATTTCTAGGCTACGTTACACGCCTTCTAGTTTGAGAACCACATATGTTATGACTATCTGTTATACTCGTTCAGGAAACTAACTTTGTCTCCTATTGTATTTTGATGCGTTTGAAAAAGTCATTTATCAATGTTATGGCTACGGCCAGGGTTACTTGGGGGATCATCAGGACGTATGAGCGGCTGCCAAAGATACGTGCTCTGGTAATGACTACCCATTAAAACTGCTTTGACCATCGTAACGCTGCGGATCTCAGGGATAAGAAGTCCCCCCCATGCCAAACGGCTATCTCCTAACTAGAGCACCCTTTTTTGATCACCACCCACTCGCAAAATTCCCCTTCCCCCGCTGTAGGTCCATTCTTTTTTCAGTTACGGTTACGCTGGTCAAAGTTTAGAGGCAACATGCGGAAAAAAGAGAAGTTCAGGCTGTATTTGTGTTTATCAGAATTTTTGTTTGTTCAAACGACCCTTGTTGGGTCTTACCTAGTTTTCCTCTCCTGTCTATTTTCTTCTTTTTTTCTTCTTTCCCGCCCGGAGAGCCCCTATCCCCCCTGGCCCCCCTACTGCCTTAAACCTAACCTGGAAGATAGATTCGAATTTAACAGACGTACACTATTCTCAGATGATGCAAAACCTATCCATCACATCCAAGACTTCCCAATACCATGACACGCATTATTTCATGGAACGTGAAAGGCCTGAGATCACCCCACAAGCGCATGGCGGTCTTGCGTCACCTCCAGCGGTTGAAGACTGACATAGCGCTACTCCAAGAAACACACTTGTCCCAAACAGATTTTACACGCATGCAGAAGCTATGGGTGGGTAAGGTATACGGCTCCTCTTCACCTCGCCACAAAGCAGGAGTTTTAATCCTAATACACAAACGACTCACCCCTGAGATTCTATCCATAGAGACGGATGAGGAGGGACGATTTATTACCGTATATCTCAAGTTGGGCTCCTCCTCGTTGGTAATCACAAATATCTATGCTCCAAACTCTCCTCCCAAACACTTCTTTCAGGACTTATCGCACAAAATCTCAAAATATATGCATCTCCCACTTATAATAGGGGGATACTTTAACTCCTGCATGAACTTGCAGGAAGATAAGTCAAGGCCGACCGACCATACCAGACAGCTCCCCTCCACTCCTTCTCCACCTTGCACGTTGCTTAACAACTTTGCTGAGGCACTCCAACTCATAGACATCTGGCGATTGGCGCATCCAGATGGTAAAGATTTCACCTTCTTTTCCCCAGTACACAACTCTTTGTCTAGAATTGATTACTTCTTCACCAACCCTACTCTGTTACAACAAATCTCAGACTCTATTATTCATGACATTGCGGTCTCAGACCACGCTCCGATCTCCATATCCCTTCAACATCTAACACCCAGCCCTCAGGCATATACATGGCGCTTTCCTTCATATCTAGCAAACAATCAGGACCTATTCCGGGTGTTACGAGACGCCTGGAGTGAGTTCTGTGATACCAATGCTGCCCACTTGTCTAATCCGAATCTATTCTGGGATACAGGCAAGGCGGTATTACGAGGTAGAATTATTGCATTCACATCAGCTTATAAGAAAAATCTCCTTCATAAATACACAGAAGCTAGTCAAAGATTAAGACGAGCTCAAAGGCATCTGGCGGACCTCAACTCCCATCAAAATAGAAAGGAATGGGCAGATGCCAAACTCCAATTTGACACCTGGGCAGAAGCCCAAGAGTCCATACATAAATCCTATCTAGATCTTCAATACCACAAATACGGAAACAAACCGGGCAAACTTCTGGCACGCCTATGTAGAAAACTTTTCGTTCCCACCCACTTCACCGCACTAAAGGACACCCAGGGCATGCAAAAAACGACCTCAGAAGAGATAATCTCTATACTGGAAAAATTCTTCGCAAATCTCTATGACGTTGACCCCATTGACACAGACCGGGCCATCACTTTTCTAGAAAAACTTGACCTCCCGCAAATTGACACTACTACACTCCAATCCCTAAATGCCCCGATATCTCAAATGGATATCAGCCGGGCTATCCAATCCCTAGCAAATGAAAAAGCCCCAGGACCTGACGGATACACCGCAGAGTTCTACAAACTTATGACCAAAACCCTTACACCTACCCTGCAGACAGTGTTCCAAACAATTCAAGAGGGAGGAGAATACCTGCCCTCTGGTTTTCAGGCGTACATCAAACTCATAGCTAAAAAAGACAAAGACCCTACTAATCCAGGCTCATACCGCCCAATATCTCTACTGAACCTTGATGTTAAATTGCTTTCTAAAATCATAGCAAACCGACTGGCCTTAATCTTACCTACACTAATCCACCCCTCCCAAGCAGGTTTTGTCCAGGGCCGCTCAGCCGCTTCCAATATACGTAAGGTCTTAACAGTCCTCAATCATGCTAAACTTAATCCTCTCCAGGACATAGCGATCATATCCCTAGATGCCGAAAAGGCCTTTGATAATGTCAACTTTAACTGGTTATTTCTAACACTACAGAGATTCGCATTTACGGGCTCTTTTGTACATGTGGTTCAGGCTATGTATTCAGCACCGTCAGCTCGGATATTTGCGGCAGGTCACATTTCTAATTCTATAAAACTCCATAAGGGAACTAGACAGGGATGTCCCTTATCCCCACTACTTTTTAATCTTGCCCTGGAACCCTTAGCCCTTTTTTGCTTTTTCATTCTGATCTACATGGGGTCTTGATAGGCGGCCAAGAGTTACGGCTATCACTTTTCGCAGATGACATCTTAATTTTCACATCAAACCCCACATTGGATCTACCATACATCCGAGATACCTTCACTGAATTCCGTCATTATTCAGGTCTGCGTATAAACTTCTCTAAGAGCGAAGTACGGCCACTTTTTCACGCCCGCCCCCCAGAGTGGACCCAAACCTCACAGTTCACTCTAGCTCACAGATACATCACATACCTGGGTATAAAAATAGGAAAATTAGCCTCTTCCCTATACACGCTCAATCTGAAACCTACAATTAATACAATTTTAGGGGAATTGGAGATGTGGAGAGATTTACCTTTATCACTTATGGGCAGGTCACATCTCTTTAAGATGGTGACCTTCCCGAAGTTACTATACCCTATGCAGACTATACCCCTCCTTCTCAGACACAAAGATTGTAAGCAACTAAACCAGGCAATATCCAAATTCTTATGGAGAGGAAAATGTCCTCGTATAGCATTGCACAAATTGCATCTTCCGAGGAGTGGGGGGGGGGGTCCGGACTCCCCAATATACGTGTATACAATCTCTCCTGCCTTGTACATGTATGCCTTGACTGGCTTACTCAGTCATCTAAATATTCCAACTTCCAACTTGAATCCGACATGGCCCACCCCTTTAATCTCACGGCCCTCTTACACTCAAACATTAATTCTCTTCCACCCCATTTAAAACACAACCCTCTTATTCGTGACACTCTCATTACATGGAGGGAAGTAAGACGCAAATTAGGGGTATCTCCGTGGATCTCATGCTTTCTCCCTATTCACAATAACCCATCTTTTCCCCTTTCCCACCAACACGCAGCTTTTGGTATTTGGGTAATACATAATCTTACTTTAGTACAACAACTATATGATACTCCTTCTGGTTCACCAAAACCTCTACACCTCATCCAACAAATGTATCATTTGCCTACTCACCACTTTATATATGTATTACAAGTGAGGAGCTATGTAAACTCTGTGGCACCAATCAAGTCCACCAGATTTGCCACCACAATAATAGAAGTTATGGCACAACACCGAAACTACAAATATCCAGCATCTACAAACCACTAAACCTCCTCTACACAAAACCACTGGAAACTTCGAGCTCAATTCAGTCCTGGATTAGAGACTTTGACAATGCCTTTACAGCGGATCAAATACTCACAGGTTTTAACACCACATGTGCCTTCAACACTAATGAGTTTTGGCGCGAACAACAATTTAAGATTATGCACCGAGCCTACATCCCAAGTCTCTACCTGAAAGACAATCCGGAAGCGGCTAACTGTCCGCTCTGCAATATTCCTAAATTATCCTTACTTCACAAGTTTTGGCTTTGTCCCTCCATATCAGTCTTTTGGTCACAAGTACTCAACTTTATATCCTTTATCACCTCCATTCAACTGACCAGAGATCCTCTGCTTCTACTGTTTGGCAATACAGAAAATGTAACCGCAGGATCTCTGCCCTCTCAAATACGGGCGCTGAGAAAACATAACCCATGGGTATCTACTTGTCTCCTAGTAGCAAGGAGGGCCATATTGAAAAAATGGGTCTCCAATCAACCTCCTTCCTTAACAGAATTAAAACAAGATCTCAATTTTCTTCTTTCGCCTAGACAAACTACACCTAATCTCATCGCACCCCATTCATGGGGTAGACCATTACATCAGGAAATGGAGTTCATATGTGTCTGCAACACTCTCCCTGCAAGAGCAGAAATTTTTCCTGCAGGATGAAAAAGTTTTTGTGTCATGATATGTAACCCCTGCTAGTTACAGTACTACCCATATGTAAGATGTTGGTTATGTGATACTGCTCGAGCATAGTTCTTGCCTTACTCTCTGCCTTCATTTCCCACTTCCCACTTCTGGATCTCTTAGTGGCTTGGGATCCAGTAGTGGTCTGAACCAAATGCCTTGCTTCAGTTAATAATACTACACACAACCTATACATTCACACCCGATTTACTATTCGCATCTCAGCTAACAGATAGGAGAGAGTTCTCTCCTCATCGCTCTCCTCCTATATTACTGAGTGATCAAATGTTATACTCCCAACCGTACTCACTTTCAACACCTGTTAACGCGTCAGAACTGATTGTCACCTCAAATCTCTCTTCCATGGCCTGTATCTTGTATATGACATCTTCCTCTTTTTGCATCTTTGCGCACATAGAGGTTCTCGGGGCATACCTCAGTCAACTCCATCTCTCTATATCCTTCTCCCCACCCTATCCTCAACATTATCCCCCCTAAGCTAATATTTTCACACTACCACAGCAACTCCCTCCATATACCTCACTCCATTTCTTCCCTTTTTCATTCCCCTCTTCAACTTCACCATCTCCCCCCCCCCACCTCTCTCTTCCTTGGTAATACCGAAGTTGATGTAACAACTACTTCATCTAACTAAGATTTTATTCCTACTTAGTTGTGTATTATCTTATGGATCTGTTTTTGTGATAAATGCTACCTTTGTATTTTACTGTATGGTCATTTTTCAATGTATGACTGTAAAATCCTAATAAATTTTCTTAAAAAAAAAAAAAAAGAACGTGACATAGTGCTTTATCCTTATCAACTTTTATTCATCAATTAAACCATATGAAATACACTCAAGTTCCGGAGGTGTATTTTGCACCAGGTATGATGAAGATCCAGTGATGTACTGATTAAACACAAGATGGCAGTATCCTCTCAGTAGCAGAGTCCTGTACAAGCTCAAAACAGACTCCATCCATAAAAAATTTCAAGGCAGAGCACTGGCCCGCTCAAAGAATGCTATTGCCTGCGCTCTGCCTTGCAATTTATTACGGAGGGTGTCTGTTTTGAGCTTGTACAGGACTCTGCTGCTGAGATGATACTGCCATCTTGTGTTTAATCAGTACATCACTGGATCTTCATCATACCTCGTGCAAAATACACCTCTGGAACGTGAGTGTATTTCATATGTTTTAATTGATGAATAAAAGTTTATAAGGATAAAGCACTATGTAGAGTTCTTTTTAATGAGGAATACGGCTGATACAAAGATGCCCATCAGGAGGGAGCTTAATTTGGAGTCTTCATTCAACGTGAGGTGTATTTTGCACTAGGTATACCGAGGGCGTTATATATCTTATGACCTGTAAGTGCAAGATATTCTATGTGGGTAAAATGATTAGGAAGTTATGATCTAGGATTAATGACCATATTTACTATTCCACCAACGGTAAAATGATCACACC
Organism: Staurois parvus; assembly: GCF_062004578.1. Lineage (NCBI taxonomy): Eukaryota > Metazoa > Chordata > Amphibia > Anura > Ranidae > Staurois > Staurois parvus. The sequence goes on from NW_028318157.1 coordinate 8,725,438, forward strand.
AGTTAGTAGACACTTGGACCTTTACCATAGATTTGACACCAATATGGATTCATTTATGGTACTTGAGGTCATTCCGAAAGATCCCAGAGGTGGCAGCTGGGATAAACGCATATTGCAAAAGGAAGTATTCTGGATTGAATGGTTAAACGCCACACTTCTGCTAGGCATTAACCTAGCGGTATGATTATGTCAGTATTTCTGTGCTTATTGGTACATTGTTTTCAATGGAAAAATGATACAATTTGAAACAGTAAATCATAAATTCTAATATAATAAATAATCATAAAAATTAATAATAATATAATAATAATACATTTTATTCAATAATGTAATCAAACCAAAAACACTAAAATTTGAAATAGAGCGCCAAGTTTGCACCTCACTGAGCTCAGTTGCAGAATCTTTTTCAGTGTCTGATGATGAATTTCCCCAATGAATCATTATCGCTCAATCCTGCAAGTGGTTCTAATTTACCATCGCTGTTCTCTAGCTGGTCTAAAACTGCTTTTGACCTAAAGGGACACTTTTTGAATGCCATGGACGTTCTCAAGTTTCCAGGCAGAAAAAACAGTAATAATGCAGGCAGGGCACTGGATAAAGCACTAGGGACAAAATGTATGCGAAATGGTTTGATACAGTAATGTTATACTATGAGATTTTATTGTATTACAGTATGTGTATGTAAAATGTTTACATTTTTTAATCTCCCACTGGTTCCGTCCCCCATACGTCCTGACGCTCACAGGGAATGGAACCCGGAAGATGGACACCAGCATCGGCCTGAGGACATGGCCGGGGACGCAGCGGGAGGACAGCGTGGGACAGCGGGACAAGGCAACTGATCCAGGGATCCCAGAGCAATGCTGCAGTGTAATCCCAAGTGTAGCTCGGGGTTACTGCTTCTGGTACTGAAACTTAACCCCGAGCTACACTCGGAAATACCGCCAGGGGGGTTAATGAAACTTTATCCTATAAATATTTTCTCTAAATGCTCAATATACCTGCCAGTTTGATGGTTGGCAACTATCTGAACTCCTTTATTGGTATGACTTTTGGATACTACTCGATGTACTTTTTGTATTTTTGCATTTTATTGGCTGGATCATAAATTGGTCCTATTGCATGTACTTTGAAATATTCTGTATGCTTAATTTTGTTGCATGTATTGTTATCTGTGGGTGTCATGTGTGTGGGGGACCCTTTGGCCTCCGTTTCCCCCCTCCCCTTTCCTCCACCATTTCCACCCCCCCACCCCAGGGGGAGGTTGATGTTGGACCGATGGTTGGTATGGCCGTTGGGTATGGGGTGGGGGTTGGTGCTCCTGCCATTGGTGCTTGGTTGGCAGGCGGCCAGTAGCGCCGTGTGCTGGGTCCCACTCTCTCCGCCCTTGGTGGGGGATGTGGGTCTGTGCCGCGGTGCAACCCGGGCACGGCTATCTGGCAGTGGCCGGCATTGGCTGCGATGTTGACGGCGGTGTGCACCCGCTGCCATCTTGATGGTGGGAATGCCTCATGGTGTGCATGCGTGGCCAATTGTGGCTGAGCGCGGTGACATCATGCATCACCCAGCGGCTGTGTGGGCATCACGCATTGGGATCCCTTAAGGGGGAATGGATTTTGGCGGTCCCACAGGCAACTACAGCGGGACAGTGTGGACATCCGTGGAGGGTGCACTGGTGGGAGAAAGGAATTGGTGACGGTTCTCCCAAGGAACCACAGCTAGACAGTGCAGGTATTCGTGGTGCTAGCCCCGGGTGGGCGAAGGGACCTTGTGAGCTCTATATACTGGCGGTTTTGGGACCAAATCCGGTTGGTGTACCTTTTTTAATGGCACAACTATAGTTTAGCCCTCTATACTACAATTAGTTAGGGCAACATTGTGCCCCCGGGCCATATTTTTTACCACCTTGATCGTTCCATTACAAATGGGATCTTAATGGATGACTCGATCATTCCAATATTATCTTAGTACTATCATACTGACAAATTTTGCCCTATACAGCTCACCCCCTCTTGCACACAGGAAGGTTAGTATTTACTTTGCTACATTTCCTGCCCCCTATATATCTAAATGTCACCCATATTATTTTGTGACATTACAATAATGAAACATTCCTTGTTTATGTCATCTGATTACCTTTTTAGGGACCTTTCCAGATACTATAAACATTGACTATTAATCGTTGACGCACGTTCCCTGTTTGGACCACAATTGGAGATCTGACTACACTTCCTCTATATAGTCTATCTGATTGAATGCCTTTCTAAGTGGCCTTATTGTTTTGAAACTGGTAATATTACTGTACCTCCACCTGTTGGAAGGTCAGTACAACCCCTACTATCACCTATCCCTTATTACTATCTGGGAAGGTCCTTTTATGCTTTAACAGCTGTATATTTTATACATTAGGAAGTCCTTTGTGGGGCTGTGTTCTGTCCTTTTGGGATCCCCCTGTTGACTTGCCTTGGCTGTGAGTGTCACAATCCCTCTTCCCAACCCTTGCTATGATGTCTGTGGATTAAGGTGTGTCCATAACATGTTTATATTGAATGATGGATAATATAATATAATATGTTATGTTATATTTACGTCAACTTTTCTTTTATGTAGTAACTCCTGAAGAAGTGATATTCTCATGAAACATGTTGAGTCACTATGGTCATTGATATCCGATTCATGTCTCCTTATACCTTTACAGGGATATAGTATGTTTATATGGATCAATATTTTATGTATCTACGAGATGTACTATCCCATGGGGGGTTTACACTCTTTGCAGATGTTTTTATGTACTGTGGCACAATTGTGTACACTCTAATGAAGAAACATTTTTAATGAACATTGTTGCAGTGCCTACAAAGTAAATTTTTCTGGCCTTTTCCCTTGGTTGTATACATCTTTATGGGATAATAATGATCATTATCCTTGGCATGATCAGTCTTATTTTCAATATAATTTCCAACATTCCACGATTTCTGTTAGGGTGTCACATACCTGATAGAAGTCTGCATTGACGAGGTCAGCCTCTCTTGTATCTCCAGCCCAGGCCCCACTGAAGGTGGAACAAATGGTGCCGAAGGACAGGAGAAACACAAGTGCCTGCGGATATTGATTGCAGAACTTGTGGCTGGAGGTGTAACCTCTGTAAATCAAGCAGGGCATCCAGTCAGGAACAGAAAAGATGCTGGAACGGCCAGCTGAGGTTAAGGAAGCACTCCACTGGAACTGCAAGATATGGGTACAAGACTTGCCGGAACCTCTGATAAGCTTGAGGCCGAAACACACCGTGACAACCGGAGCTGATATAATAGATAGCCAGGACAAGTACACGGCAGGACTGTAGAGCCAAACTGGAGCCGAAAGTGTAGTCAGAGTAATAGCCAGGGTCAGCAAAGAGCAGGCAATGAGGTACCGAAACATCAGACAGGGATGTGGTCAGGAGGAAGCCAGGATCAGAAACCAATGAGCAAAGGCATAAACAGAATCCAAGAGCAGGTCAATGGCAAGCCGGGTCAGTAACAGATACACACAGGATACAGCAGGACACAGGGAATTAGCTGAAGACCAGTCAGCACTGACAGAGCCTCCTTTAAATAGTCCATCTGGCACCAGAAACTGTGGGCATGCTCCCACGTGCGTGCACACATTCTTGCGCACATGCGCTAGCCTATGCTCATTTTTACTAGCAATGCGCACATGCTAATTTCTATGTGCGATGTTGCATGCATGCGCATTTCTATGCACCAGTCGCCGTACAGGAATTCCCTTACATAGGGTATGCAAACTTTTGACCACAGCTGTATATACATAGAATAATCTCTCCAGGAGTATGAATACTTAGTATACAGAAGGCCTATTATTATTGCCACTTATTGACAGTGTTTCTGAACCAGGGTTCAGTGAAACCCTAGGGTTCCTCAGAGGCTGTTAGGGGTTTGTTGAACAATCACTGGCTCCCAGATAAGCAACCACAGAAAACAATGATCTTTTTAGTTAACTGAGAGTTGTCAATACAGTAATTAAACACTGGGGATCCCTGAGACCTGAAAGTTAATTCAAGGGTTCCTTCCTCCTGTTAAAAATTTTGAGAAAGGCCGCCCTAGGGTGTTCTATATGCCCTGGACATACCCTTTTGTATCTGCATGTAGCTCATAATGTGTATTATCAGGAGGAATATGTCTTATTTTCCTATGACTAATATTTTGGATTTTATTAGTGATGAAACATTGTCAGAGATTCGTTAGTAAAGATTTGCCTACTTCTGACCACTGAATTAACCTCTTCCTGCCAATGGTGTGCATATATGTGGCCTCTTGCTGGGTGGATTTTAAGGCTGAGAGGCTGCATATATGCTTTTGGATCAGGTGACTACTGTAACAACCAATCATAGTGGCCCATCTCCGTTTCTGCTCCTAATGGGCCGGGAGGTGGCGGAAGGAAGGAGATAAGAAAATATCTGTGGTATAACTTCTATATTTTAATGTCACAAATGGTGGTTTAAATCTTGTATAATGTTTCCTGCATTAAAAGAATTGCAGCAGATGTTTTTCAATACACATTTTGTAATAATAGCCAGGATAGTAATATCCTTTTAACGAGATGGGAAACAATCCAGTGTACAGTTGTACTGTTAAACAGAAGGTAATACACAACTTTGCCATTTGCAGATCAACATTTTTCAAGCAACATTGCACATATAATGACCAGAACATCTTTGATGCAAATGAAAATATCAGTGTTTACCTACAGATAATTGCCAGACAACATAATTAACAAAAAGCTAGTGACTCCACAATAAGAAATCTCAGCTACTAATATTCCACTGGTACATATGGAGAAATGGAGACAATTAGACAAACATTAGACAATGATTTTGTACGTGCGTCACATACTTGGTTGTTGGAGCTTTAACATGTTCATGAAATTTAAAAACTCATTTTCAATCATTTTTAAATCTCAAATTTCATTAAAAAACATGGTGATCCTGTCATGAAGTCCTTCTTTAGGCACTTCCTGATATGGGTGACAATGGGCCTCTTAATTGTGCTTCACTCTTTAGTTGTCACCCTGTCACACCCACTCCTCCTGATACAGACTGGGAGGGGCTCTACCAACACACATTATGCAAATATGGTCGATGGTTGTAGCTATCCAGAATCCGGTCCTTAGCAATGAAGAGCAACTGATGCTGGAGTAAGTGTACAGAGAAAAGGATGCTTCTGGAGAACAGAAGCACTGAAATGCATAAAGTCTGAAAAACAAAAGGTGACAACAGTATTTTATAAAAAAAAAAAGGAAATTACTTATGATATCCACTTCTGGACTTTTGGTGGTTGTACAGGACTTCTGCCTGCATCTGTACCTGTTTTTAGAGCCGACTAACAAGTTGCTCGGTTCCTTGTACAAGCAGCAGGAGGGGACCATCCTCTCACCCTCCTGCCACCTTCCACGGCTCTCTTAGGATCTCCCGTCCCACCGAGAGTCCTGAGCGACCAGCTAGCTCATCCAACGGCTGACCAGACAGCCGAACAAAGCCATAATCTGCTTTGATCAGCTCTCCTTTATTGTAAACTGGAAGAGATGACCTGACATCACTTCCAGTTTACTTGGAAACTTTCGGCACCATTTTTAAAAATCTGAATGCATTCAAAAACACCAATCTTTCAAGTGCAGAGGAGGGATTTGGGGAAAAACCGTTGTTCAAATACCGCGTGACATAAAAAAGATGCAAAAAACACTAATTTATTCAATAGGGCCTCTGCTTTAAAAATATATAATGTTTGGGGGTTCTAAGACAACTTCTAGCAAAAAAATACCGATTTTAAAATGTGAACAAAAAGTGCCAGAAATGGCTTGGGGCTGAAGTGGATATACACTTCTTTAGTAACCTACAGTAAATGTCATTTAGTTAGGAATTCTTTTTTCTGTTAACCTTTCTCTGGTGCTCTTTTCACTTCAATATACTTAAAGCTGATCTCTGAATTCCCCCTTCCCTCCAACTGCTCTCTAGCTGAAAGAAAAAAAAAAAAAGAACTGTGTATGACCGGCCTTATCCCTGATGAGGGTCTGATACAAATTTTGAGGAGGAACCCCCCACACACAAAAAGCACAAACTGAATGCAGGCACCCCCAAAATTCATACCAGAGCCTTAAGCTTGATGAAAGGCTGGTATGGATTTTAAAGGGGACTCTATGCTGAAAACCCAATTGAGAAAAAAAAAAAAAAAAAATGTGGGACCAATTAAAAACAAGGGCCTTTTCCCACATGACTGGCCCAATAGATGTGACGATCTGCACGGGCTACTTACTGGAGTCCCCCTTTAAAAAAAGGAGCACACAAATAACCAGAGCCCCCACCCACGGTTAGTCATTCCCAAAAAAATTATTGGTCATATTTGGTTGTGTAAGGGAATTCTTGCAACTGGCTAATAGAAATAAGCATAGGCTCAAGCATTCGTGCAAGAATGCACACACGTGGGAGCGTGCCCACTGTTTCTGGCGCCAGACAAGCTATTTAAAGGAAGCTCTTACTCTGTCAGTACTGACTGGTCTTCAGCTAACTTCGTGTTTCCTGCTGTATCCTGTGTGTATCAGTTACTGATCCGGCTTGCCATTGACCTGCTCTTGGATTCTATTTCCAGCTTCATGCAAGTCAACAATTCTTGATCGTAGAACAACAGAGTGCAGCGCTTAGCGAAGTAAAAAAGTCATTAAATAAATGTCCACAGTAGTACACTGTACAAATACGAATTCCCACGGCTCCGTCTAATAACAGAAATGCGCACTCACCGGAAACGCATGGGTTATGCGCGTGTGTGATCATGCATCACAAGCAATAGGTACATCTGAGGTCAGGCAGCCAAGCATCTCCCTCACGGTGGATCCTCACAGACTCTTAGCTCAGGTACAGGGGTCCCTTTAAGGTCAGCCCGGCGTTCCTTGTAAAAGAACTTCCTCTCAGGATGGCAAAGGTGTTTATTTCTGTGGGGGTGATAGCTCCAAAAAGGAGCCCCAGAACACAAATGCCAAAGATAGTGTAGTATGTCCAAAGTATTTATTAATTTAAAACATAACACAGGGCAGTATGCATGTCAGACTTCAAACACAGTAAGCAGCAATACTGACCCCTTAGTAATGATGGCCGCCGGGCCTCCTCGTGGCTCCGGCGGCGGAATGACGTCACGCTCTGCGCACTTGCATGTTTGAATACACTTACTGTTGACTATTGCTTCTGCCGGAAGCCTATTCCAAGCATCAACTACTCTTTCAGTAAAATAATACTTTCTAAGATTAGTTTTGAACTTTCCTCCTGCTAGTTTGAGGTTATGTCCTTGTTTTCTTGATCTTAGCTTCATAGGAAAAATACTGCCCTCCTGAACCTTATTCACACCCTTAAAAAGGACCCTCCCCCCAAAAAAGATAGCAATATAGAATACATTAATGTACATATAAACAAGTAAACTTAAATATGTCCATGCTGGTGGCTCTTCTTCTTGTGGATTCTTTTTCAGCCTGCCTTTGTGCAGCCTTTGTCCATTTTCTCATGTCACCATTATGAAAACTATGTCATCCTGTGCATTCACAGGATCGAACGCATTATTTTATGTGCACCGCACACCCATACACCCAAGCACCATACGATGATATACTCATCTGTGTTTAAAAAAAGCCCTTTCCCTTGAGATTTTTTTTTACTGTAAATGCTGTACAGTTATGTTCTGTGTCATGCACAAGATGAAGTGCATGACACAGAATGCAGAAAAACAAGAAACCTCCTGTGCTCAAGAGCAATGTGTTAGCACCAGTGAGCTGTCGACTGAATAGGTGACCTTTAGTACATCAATAGTGGCACCATCTTTGCTGCCCTCCAACAGGTTGGGGAGAACCAGAAACACAACTGATTAGGTTGTGGATTAGGTTTAGGTTTATGAAGGGATATTAATTATGCTCATAAAAGTACAAAATTTGGTTATAAGGGAGTTATAGTAATCCAAAAGGATCAGTGTAAAATAATGTAATATAAATAATATAAATAAAAATGAATACATTTCAGTGGACATGGATTATTGATTGTGATGAACTTATAACCCTAAATATATATATATATATATACATATACAATAGTTATTGACTGGGTTCTACACCTGGATGCTTATGTACATGCACACGTGCATGTATAAAAAGGATAGAGATAAGAAATATAAAAATAAAAATAAACACTTGTGTGTATATATATTTGGATAAGTGGGTGAATTGGCATCCCCCTAATATCTTAAAGGCCCAGATTTAATTGTCTTATTTTATTATATTATACGTCAGAAAGAGTGTATTTCATACTAAAATTGATTAAAATAATAATAGTAATTATCAAAAATGTTAATGTGAAAATATGTATAAAGAAGAAAAAAAACCTGAGTATTTCTCCTTCCCATTGTAGATGCTGCACTTATGTTCTCCAATACGAATTCTGAGCGGCCATGAACTGCAACCCACATACAGCAAACCAAAAGGACAGAGAACACCATACTATATATGGGTACACACACACATATACATATATACAGATATATATACAGATGCCAGGGGGCATCTTTGCAGTCAGGGCTGCATCACTTATGATTTCAGGGGAACCAGGCAGTGGACGGAAAAAAAGTAAATCAAAAACGGTTTCATGCAGTGATGCATGCTGATGTGAAATTTATAACTAGAGGGGAAAGGTCTGCTTTAATGTAATTAAAGGTTTCAGTTATGTCTCCCCACTCCATTTTTTCCTCTAGACCAAGGGTCTTCAAACTTTTTAAAAAAAAGGGCTGGTTTATGGTCCTTCAGACTTTAATGGGGGCGGAGTGTGGCCAGTGGGGGTAGAAAATGTTTTGGGCCTAGTATCAGTGATAATAAACATGGCCTGAGGTATGGAATGAAGAGTAGTGCCCATCATTGGTATTAATGGGAGGAATAGTACCACATAAGTGTTAATAGTGCCCCGTAGTTGGTGTCAGTGGGATGAATACTGCTTCATATCATTGGGAGGAATAGTGCCAAAAGGGCTGGATAAAGGCTAGCAAGGGGACACATCCGGCCCTTGGGCTACAGTTTGGAAACCCCTGCTCTAGACTGTACATATTAAGCTTCTCAAATCTCTCCTGGTATGTTTTACCCCTTAATGCTTTCGCCATATTTGTTACCCGACTCTGGACTTGTTCTATTTTTTCAATACATATTTGTAACTGAGACCTCCAGAACTGAACACGGTATTCTAAATGAGGTCTGAATAAAGATCTATATAGCAGAATCAGGACCTCTTTCCTCCTGCTGGTGACCCCTTTAGTGATGCATTCTAGAGTTCTATTTGCTTTTTCCTTTTTGGCCATGCAGTTTGTCTATTTTGTAATCATCTGAAATGAGTACCCCCTAATCTTTTACTCTGTAGCTCTGGTAGTATGCCCCCAATACTGCACTCTTTCAAGGGATTTGTTTTCCCTAGGTGTATTATTTTACACCTATAAACATTGAACTGCAGTTTTCACAGCTTTGACCAATCTTCCACCAATACCAAATCATGTTCCATGCTATGGACACCTCCAGGAACCTCAACCCTATTTCGCACCTTTGTATCACCAGTGATGTGATTGATGATAAAATTGACTCATGGTTTGCTTTTTGTTTAAAGAGTTTGCCATAGTGTACGTTTATTTATGTATTTTTTAAATGGTTCCCCCCTACTCATTCATGTAGGGAGGGTGGATATATGGGGGCCCCCCTTCTGTTAAAGGGGATTTACAAATTCTGATACCTCTCACAGACCCCCAAATTCACCAGGCTGGGGAAGTGGGTAAGAGAGACTTGTCCCATCAACATTGGGACAAGATGCTTTACTGGGGAAGGGGGGAGGGTTGCCAAGGCACTATCCCTATATTGAGGGCAAATGGCTTGGTATTGTGCTGGAGGAGTGGGGCACACACCCAGTGCCCCTTGTCATGGCCAGTTAAACATGCTTAGTTAAGGGGCTAGTAAAGATTTTGCAGGCCTTGGTATCAATTTCGGAGGTGGGGATGTCTTTGTTTACATTCACCTGTCAGCCTGTAGTCCTTGGCTGACAGCTGAATGGGAAGGGATGACTCACTGTTTGTTAGTATAAGGGTCTGATGTGGATCTTAAAGGGGATACTCCATGCCATTCTTTTACATTGTATCCCCCCATAAAATCTATATACAGTGAGGAACAGAAGTATTTGAACACAATGCGATTTTGCAAGTTCTCCCACTTAGAAATCATGAAGGGGTCTGAAATTCACATTGTAGGTGCATTCCCACTCTGAGAGACAGAATTTTTTAAAAAAATTCAGGAAATCAGATTGTATGATTTTTAAAGAATTTTTTTGTCTTGCACTGCTGAACATAAGTATTTGAACACCTAAGAAACAGCAAGAATTCTGGCTCTCAAAGACCTGTTACTGTGCCTTTAAAAAGTCCACCTCTACTCCACTGATTAATCTAACTTAGTAGCACCTGTCTGAGCTCTTTAAAGACACCTGTCCACCCCACAGTCAGTCAGACACCAACTACCACCATGGGCAAGACTAAAGAGCTGTCAAAAGACACCAGAGACAAAATTGTGGACCTCCACAAGGCTGGAAAGGGCTACGGGGAATTGCCAAGCAGCTTGGTGAAAATAGATCAACTGTTGGAGCAATTGTTTGACAGTCGTCTTTAGCCTCTTCCATTTTCTGTCTCCCTCGGACTGGGGCTCGATGCAAGATCTCACCTCGTGGGGTATCACTGATAATAAGAAAGGTGAGAAATCAGCCCAGAACTACAAGGGAGGAGCTGGTCAATGACATGAAGAGAGCTGGGACCACAGTTTCAAAGGTCACTGTCGGTAGAACACTACGCCGTCATGGTTTCAAATCATGCATTGCATGGAAGGTTGCCCTGCTCAAGTCATCACATGTCCAGGCCCATCTGAAGTTTGCCAATGATCATCTGGATGATCCAGAGGAGGCATGGGAGAAAGTCATGTGGTCAGATGAGACCAAAGTAGAACTTTTTGGTCTAAACTTCACTCATCGTGTTTGGAGGAAAAAGAAGGATGAGTTGCATCCCAAGAACACCATCCTTACTGTGAAGCATGGGGGTGGTAACATCATGCTTTGGGGGTGCTTTTCTGCGAAGGGGATAGGACGACTGCACTGTATTAAGGAGAGGATGAATGGGGCCATTTATTGTGAGATTTTGAGCAACAACCTCCTTCCCTCAGTCAGAGCATTGAAGATGGGTCGTGGCTGGGTCTTCCAACATGACAACAACCCGAAGCACACGGCCAGGATAACCAAGGAGTGGCTCTGTAAGAAGCATATCAAGGTTCTGGAGTGGCCTAGCCAGTCTCCAGACCTAAATCCAATAGAACATCTTTGGAGGGAGCTGAAACTCCATGTTGCTCAGCGACAGCCCCTTAACCTGACAGATTTAGAGGAGATCTGTGTGGAGGAGTGGGCCAAAATCCCTGTTGCAGTGTGTGCAAACCTGGTCAAGAACTACAGGAAACGTTTGACAAACAAAGGCTTCTGTACCAAATATTAACACTGATTTTCTCAGGTGTTCAAATACTTATGTTCAGCAGTGCAAGACAAATAAATTCTTTAAAAATCATACAATGTGATTTCCTGAATTGTTTGTTTAATTCTGTCTCTCAGAGTAGGAATGCACCTACAATATGAATTTCAGACCCCTCCATGATTTCTAAGTGGGAGAATTTGCAGGATGTTCAAATACTTTTGTTCCTCACTGTAAAACCCTTATCTAGGATCTTGAGGGGGTCCCATATTTTTTTTTCAGCATCACTGGTTGCTCAGATATAGGTTGTTATGTGATATGCAGCCCCCTCTATCCTAGCAACAAATTACATAATTGATTCCTATGGTGCAGGCATTTGGTCCATCCAAGTTTGCTAAGATGCAAGTGGCCTCCAGCATTCTAACACTGACTACAAAACTGTCATTTAGTGGCAGTAGTGATCATTCTGGCTGCTGATTTGGAGTATCTAGAGAGAAAAGGTGCTTCTTGGACTTTTTCACTTGAAGAAATTATAGACTTTAAAAATTATTAAAAAAGGCCTAAAAGTAGAATTGCAAAGATTTGGTGCAATACAGTCTTTGCAGTTTTTGCTGCATCCTAAGCCTATTGTGCAAGTGTTCAATTTATGCTATTCATTTCTTTGGCTGGGTCTGTACTCCTATGGATTGCTTTGGTCACCATGAGTATAGCCCCAGCCACAAGAATAAAGTAAACAAATGTATATTGGGTTCCGCAGGTTACACTGAGGGGGTAAAGGAAAACTTAGAGAACAACCTAACTAAAAGTGAAGTTAATTTTATATTTCAATATTTTTATTGAGAAACAAGCATATAAATGCATAAAATGAGATGGCAAACAAAAAGTCCACCTACATGGTGGAATGAGATATAGAATCAGAATCATAACACTGATAGGCACGCAAAAAGATTATCGAAAGGTGGCATTACAAATACACACAGAGAGTGCCATAACCATCAAGACGTACAGGTTTCATAAATCAATAAACAGAAATTGTACCAAAGGAATGAACCAAAAGTGACAGAAATAATTCAGTGAATAAAGTAGAAATAGAGAGAAGAAAGAGAAAAGAAGAAGGAAAATACTCCTAAGGGAAAGGAAGAGAATGGGGGGGGGGGGGGGGTCAGCTGCAAGACTCTCGCGATACAGTAATGTAATTAATCCAAGGCTCCCAAGTCTTCTCAAATCTGGACATATCGTCATTGACAATACTCGTCAGATAATCGTTAACCATTATCCAGTTAAGTTTTTGTTTCACCCTATCTAGCGGGATCAAGGATTGTTTTCAACTTCTAGCTATGGTAATGCGAGCCACCAATAATAGGCATAAAATTAGTTTAGTCGATTTTTTTGGGGACGTCAGAGGGTAGTATATTAAACAAGGCCACTTCTGGCGATCTACAGATACTAACTCCTGTTACTGAGTACATAAAATTGAATATGTGGATCCAGAACCTACTCACAACTGGACATTTCCACCAAACGTGGAACATGGTACCCTCTTGACCACAGCATCTACAGATACTAACTCCTGTTACTGAGTAAATAAAATTGAATATGTGGATCCAGAACCTACTCACAACTGGACATTTCCACCAAACGTGGAACATGGTACCCTCTTGACCACAGCATCGGAAACAGTGAGATGACACGGAAGGATACATTATGGCTAGGTGAGCAGGAACCAAATACCATCGAAGTAGTGTTTTATAGTTGGATTCGACAAGATCAGTGTTAATCGAGATCTTCGATAGAGTATGAGCCGCATTCCGCCATGTATCTAAATCTAATGAACTATTTAAATCCCTCTCCCATTGGGTCATGTAGGATAATTTAGTGAGGGGATCAACCAACGAAGCATAAATAATGTATAAACGACCTCGTATCATCCCACTTGTCCCAGAGGAGACCTCGAGGGAAATAAGCGCACAAGGTTCTGTGAGTAATCTTAGCTTTCTATTGATAAAAGAGCGAAGTTGGTGATAACGGAATATTTCTCCGTGAGGCATCTTATAATTAGTCACAAAATAAAAAGGAGACCAAGGATGAACCCCATCTAAATAGTCTCCGATATGTAACAACCCCTTATTAATCCACCACTGGAACCTTGCGAAAGATAGACTCGGGGCAAACTCAGGATTACCAAACACTGGGGCCAACGGGGTATGTGGAGAGGAGAAAGGTTTACGAGCTCGCCATCTATCCCACACCGATAATGAATAGGATAGAGTAGGACACAAAATAAGAGGACGCAATCCACTGGGAAGCCACATGAGAGTACCAATAGCATATGGACGGCACAAAAGAGCCTCAATCCTAACCCATTGGGGGACATATCCCCTGGCCATAGTACACGATAACTGTGCTATTTGGGCCACCTGAAAGTAAGCTAAAAGATTATGGAGTCCCAAACCGCCATGCCTCTTCAAAGAAAATAAGGTAGATTTGTTAAGCCTAGGGTGTTTTCCCCTCCACACAAATCTAGAGACTGCTGCTTGTAGCAATAACAGTTCTCGTTTGGGGATCATGATTGGTAGCATTAAGAAATAGTACAATAATCTTGGTAGAAAGGTCATAGAATAAAGTATTTTAATAGAATTAATTCTACCGAACCAGGAAAGTGAGATATCCTGCCAGTCTAGTAAGTCATTTTTAAGTCATTTGAAAAGCGGGAGATAGTTGGCCTTGTATAACGTCGATATAGATTTCGTGAAGAGAATCCCCAGATAGGGGAGAGAGCCAGGGGCCCACTGAAAATCTAAATTTTCCCAGCAGTAACGAACCTCCGAATCAGGTAACGAGATATTTAAAGCAACCGTTTTAGTTGAGTTGAGCGTAAGACCAGAGGCCTCAGAAAACCGATGAAACAAATGGAAGAAACCACGCAGAGACGTTCGAGGATTAGATATGTACATGAGAACATCATCAGCAAATAGGGCGCATTTATGATCCCGTTGACCACAGTTAACGCCCGAGATAGTGGGATCAGCGCAAATAGCAATCGTAAGTGGTTCCATTGCCAACTCAAAGAGCAATGGAGAAAGAGGACATCCCTGTCTAGTCCCTCGTTCTATCAAAAAAGGGACTGATTTATATCCACAAATGGAAACTTGAGTGGACGGAGTAGAATAGAGTGCCCGCAACAGCGCCGTAAAATAGGGGCCAAACCCAAATTTGTCTAACATTCAAAATAAATAGTCCCAGGACAGACTGTCGAATGCTTTCTGAATATCCAGTGACAGTAGTAGAATTTCCCTCTGTGGAGATCCGTCCCAATTGGACTGCACAGCTGACAGCAAAGCTATAGTCCGTCTAATTTGGTCCGATGTTTGTCGACCGCTTATGAATCCTGATTGGTCATCATGAATATATAGGGCCAAGAAGTTATGAAGATGTAGGGCCAGGATTTTAGTAAGAATCTTTAAATCACAATTAATTAAGGAAATAGGCCGGTAATTGGAGACCATAGCGGCATCCTTGAGAGGCTTGGGAATGACACTGATGAATGCCTTATTTTCATCCGAGAGTACTATTCCTCTATCCCACAAATAATTAAAGTAGAGGGCCATATGGGGCATCAGAATATCAGGGAAAGCTTTATAGTAATTTTTAGGAAGACCATCTGGTCCTGGGGCCTTATGAGAGACAAGAGATTTCAAATAGACTCCAAAAAAGTATCAAGAGAAGAAGAAGAACCCCCTTTGGGCGAGCTATAAAGTTGAGTGTAAAAAGAATGAAATTTGTGGAGGATCTTACCAGGGTCCTGGGATAACGAACCGTTATCCAGTCTGAGTTTGGGGAGGGCCGTCTGGGAATGCCTGGGAGTCAGCTTGCGTGCTAACAGGGTGCCGGGTCTGTCCCTCCAAGTAAAAAATTTATGATTAGACCAACGAAGTAGTTTGTCAGCAGTGGTAGTAAGACACAAGTTAAGTTCCAGTCAGGCCTGGTCAAGTTTAAGTAACAAATCAGGACTGGGATTTTGCTTATGCTGAGCAAGTAGGTCAGTGTATGACTGAGTTTTAGTAGTAAGTAGGTCATTTCAGGCTTTTTTTTAGACGAGAAGAAAGTTGAATAATATATCCCCTGACTGAGGCCTTATGAGCTGCCCAATTAATCGCCGGGTTCGTGTCCTCTGCTTTATTAAAGTCAAAAAATATCTGTAGGTGTGAGGAAATTTCCCGACAATGAGAGGGGTTACCCAAAATAGAGTCATTAAGACACCAGCGAAAAGCCGTCTTACCAGGTGTCTCGGACGACAAGGTTATAGAAACTGGGTCGTGGTCAGACCAGGACGTGGAGAAGATTTTAGCAGTAACAAGTTTAGGGAGTGAATGTGTATGAAGAAAAATATGACCAATGCGGGAATAACTATTATGAGCCCTGGAGTAGTGGAAGTAGTCTCGGGAAGTAGGATTAGCCTCCCTCTATGCATCAATAAAATCATAGCGGTATAAGAGTTGGGCCAACCTACGGCTTCGTCTAGAAGGAGGCTGAAGCGTGACGGTTTGGGACCGATCTAGAGTCTGGTCCAATGCTAGATTAGAGTCACCAGCCAGAATAATGTCACCCTCAAATTCTCCGACCAGAGTGCTTAGCAGGGACTGGAAAAATTCCACCTGATTGGTATTGGGGGTATAATAGATTAGAAAAGTGATAAGGTTTCCTCCCAAGTGGCCTTTCACCAGAAGATAATGCCCCTCCTTGTCCCGGATAATTTTAGATTCGTAAAGGACAATCGGCGAGAAAAGCAAAGGGCCACCGCCCGTTTTTTCACTGTAGCATTAGCAAAAAAGCAGAGAGGGTAATTTTTATGGATATAGCGTGGAGAGAACGAGGGGGGAAAATGTGTCTCCTGTAAGGCAACTATATCTGCCCCAAGGGAGTGGTATGAGCTAAAAGCCTGTATGCGTTTGGATCGGGAATTAAGCCCCTGAACATTGTGAGAAATTAGACGAATTCCTCCTCTAGTTGACCGTAGGGAAGACATTATAAGTAATTAAGTAGCTAATCATGATAGTGACCCCTCATTCCCGAAAAGTGAAAAGGTCCCTAAGGGTCCTTAAATGTTGTCAGCTGACCCCAGAGAAAAACAGAGAGAGACAAAGGGAGAAAAATTGGAGAAAAAGGGAAGAGAAAGGAGAAGACATTCGGAACACAAAAGTCCGAATGCAAGTAACCGCGGTACACAAAACAATACTATATAAATTAATCAAACAATGTACCAGGAAACACAGAGCAATAGCCCTGTGGTGGAATGGATCTGCCCAGAGAGACGATCTCGGGGAAGAGTCTTCCAATTAGGGAGAGCGCAAAGACAGCAACAGTAACTCATCAGCAATAAATCAAAAGTATAGTGCATTGAAATATAAAAAAAACAATGAAACAGTTTGAAATGGTATTCAGCAAACAGATGCAATTTACATTCCAAGTCCCGCCCCCTGCCCCCCCGCCAATCCCCCCACACCAACACAGCAGCAGCGGCCAACGCTCTTAGGAGCCACAGAGAGGCCACCACCAATCAACGCATCACAGTGAAAAGTCCTCAAAAGGACACGGAAGTTCAAGAGATCCTCCCAGGTGGGTTCCGGGACCCCTTCTTCTTAGATGATGGTGTAGTCCACAATGGCTGGAGCAGCGGAGGTCGAGGAGCCGATCCCGTAGGGGAATGGGATGCTGGACTGCGAGAGATAATACCCAGCTGAAGCAGCAACTTCTCGCCATCCTGGAATGTAGCAAACCCATAGGACTTTCCATTAAGAGTGAACTGCAGACGAAAAGGGTAGGCCCAACGATATCTAATGCCCTGTTGAACCAAGTGAGAGAGCAGTGGCTTGAGGGATCGCCGCTTCTGGATAGTGGCCGGAGAGACATCAGCAAAGATTTGTATCTTGTGCCCCGTAAGCTCTAGATCCGGATTCTCCCTGCCATACCGCATAACCGCTTCTTTGACCTGGAAAAAATTAGGCTTGACGATGATATCTCTAGGAGGCCCCCCTTGCCGGGGGGGGATCAATGCCCTGTGAATGCGATCTATCTCAAGATGAAGGTCATCAATGTTGGGCAAAGCAGACCGCATGAGGGTGTGTGCGCAGCTAGTGAGCTCCTTAACCGACTCAGGGAGTCCTCGAATGCAAAAATTGTATCGTCTGGCCCGATTCTCCAGATCATCAATTTTAGAGTATGCTTCCTCTAGGCGATCTTGCAAGTCAGTGATCATGTTAGAATTTTGGGAGACACTATGGGCTGTTGCATCAACTTTAGCCTCAATACTGTCCAGACAGTGGCCCAAGGCCTGAATATCCTGCTTAAGGTCAGCTGCCAATTTTGAGGTAGCTCTGTCCAGTTCGCGTTGCAGCAAATCTGTGAACCGAGCTATCAAAGTGGCGTCACCCGAATATAGAGGCAGGTCAGAAGGAATTGTTGGCGAGGAAGTCGGGCTGTCATCTGCAGGCTCTGGACCGCTATGTTGGCTGGAAAAAATGGCAGCGATCTCGCTGCTCAATGGCGAGGAGGCAGGGGAGTCATGGCCCAAGGAAAAGGCCGAAGCCTGGGACTCTGGTGGTACAAGGCTGGAGGGTGACTGGGGGGGCTGCAGGGAGTCACTCACCCCAGCTGATGATGCTACTGCAATCCTCCCTGGTCCAGTGTGGGAAGAGGAGCCCGTTTTCTCCCTCTGGGGGAGAGGTGCTGCCGTGAGAGAGGCAGAGGAGGCACCAGGAGCTGCGGGCGCCGATCCGGCCGCAATCTTGGATCTCCCAGTCCCCGCAGGGAGCCGCATCTTTACCGCCGTATTTCCAGGCATTAGGTCAGGTGCCCGAGGTCCGGTTCAGGACAGGGGGAGCAGCCCGGGAGTGAGGCAGCACTATGCCCTTATATGGGCTGCTATTGGCGCCGGAGCTAATGCCGGGACATCCAATCCCGGTGGCCATGCATGCGCACTCGTGAAGTTATTTTTAAAGATGATTTCTTGTTTTTTATATGCCTAGAGTTACCATTGGTCTATGCTAATGTATCTTTAATAATAAATAGGATTTCAAGCTCAAGATATGATCTGGCAATGTTTCCTTTAGTTAAAGACTTGCTTCTTTTTTTTAAATAAATATTTTTTGGATTTTATTATTATTCATAATAAAGATCAGACAAAACAATGTGAGAAAACATATCATTGCATCTAGACTTGCTTCTTAATGAGTACTTCATGTTACCTGCTAATTACATAAAACATCCATGCTTTGCCTGCACCTGGTGTAAGCTTAGCTAGTCTGCACCAATCCCAGATTTTCATGCCTATCCTTTTGCTATATTTCTAGACTCTTGGCCAAAGACTGTTCCTGCCCTGCCCTTGACAGCCACTATACACCTGTCACTAGGTTCTTCTTTTCTAGAAACCTAAAAAAACCCTAAAACCTGTAGACCAGTGGTTCTGTACGACCTGTGACATTCCAAACTGTGGTATTACCAATAATAGGACATACAGAATGACTAAGAACAAATCTTGTGTGGAGGTTTCCCTAGTCCAGAAAGGCACTATGACCCATATGGTGATCAGGATCTGTATGGCATTAAACTCAACCTCTTGATCTCCAGGGCTGTTATACATATCGCAGTGACAGAGGATCAATATAAGATAACACCCTGGTTAATCTGTACCTACCCCATCCCTTTGATATTCAGAGGCTATCTACCTGTACATCTACTGCTTCAAGTTGTGAAAGGCACTATTGTCATAGCAGGTGATTTTAATGCAGTTATGAATCCATCTGTGGATAGGTTGACGGGTGCCCATACCTTTTCCTCAGCCCTCTGGGACTGGGCGAATAGCTACGGTCAGTTGATGATTGCCGATGGATTCACCCTGATCAAAGAAGTTACTCTTGTCACTCTGAATCATATGTTCACCCTTTCTAGACTTAATATGGTCTTCACTACTAATGCCTCACTTAAGCAGGCTATGGTAGTCCTCTACCTACCTACCTAGAGCAATTTCAGACTATGCCCCATTAGAGCTACAGCTCCGGACGGTTAGTACCCCTGGTTTACATACCTGGCGGATGAACTCCTTCTGGCTTTTAGACTCTATGGTACTATACACATTCTGTGATGATATGAACAACTATTGGCAGGAGGTTAATCAGGGAGTACCCCTGGGCCTCCAATGGGAAGTTTTTAAGGCAGTTATGAGGGTCTCCTATATGATTGGAGTTGAGGCTCTAAAAAGAGCTAATTAATCTAATCTGTTGGGGCTGTCTCAAAAAGTGGTGGACATCGAAAATCAATATGTCTCCATACCTCTCCCCACACCTATCTTCAATGGAAGGAGGCTCAGAGAGCTTACAATATTGCTTTAACAGATAAAACCCAAAAGAAGCTGCTGTATCAGGCGCAATACATCTTTGTTTTTGGGTGATGAAAATGGCTGGCTGCTTGCCTTTCTGGCTAAACCTGTACCTGAGCCCGTTGCTATTCCCTGAATCTTGGATAGTTTTGGCACACCTCAGACCTCCACTGACCAAATTCTAGACACGTTTTTACAATTTTATGAAAATTTGTATACCTCTAGGGCTACCTATGATTCAGATGATGTTAGGCGATATCTTAGTGGCATTCGGCTTCCTACCCTTTCTGTGGAGGACAAGCTGTTTTTAGACAGACTGATTACCTCTGAGGAGATAGATAAAAACCTGGGACTATTTGCTAAACGCACAACTCCAGGTCTTGATGGCCTCCCCATTGAGTGGTATCTGACCCATTGGGAATATCTTGTGCCTTGGTTAACTATTCTTTACAAAGGCATCATGGAGGACAAGGTCTTACCCCTTCAATGTGGTAGGCTCTGAGTGTTAATCCTTAAGCCTCATAAAGTTCTAAACTTTTGTGAATCATACCGGCCAATATCTTTAGTTAATACAGACCTAAAAATATTTTCTAAAATCCTAGCTCTCCGCCTTACTGCTGTAATCACCTCTCTTGTAAAGTCCGACCAGACAGGATTTATTCCTGGACACTCTACTAATACTAACCTTTGTAGACTCTTTTCTAATCTTCAGATGCTGGGTACCCTGGATTTCCCTAGAGCATTGATATCTCTTCATACACATAAGGCGTTTGACTCCATAGAATGGCCTTACATACAGTATTTCAGGTTCTCCAGAGGTATGGTTTTTAGGGAGGGGTTCCTTACATGGATACAAATATTATACACCCAACTGCGAGCTCTCATCAGGGTTAATGGTCAAATCTCTGATTCATTTCCAATATGTTGGGGCACGAGGCAAGGG
The DNA here is from genome assembly GCF_062004578.1 of Staurois parvus. Lineage (NCBI taxonomy): Eukaryota > Metazoa > Chordata > Amphibia > Anura > Ranidae > Staurois > Staurois parvus. The sequence continues at coordinate 8,746,307 of NW_028318157.1, forward strand.
TGCCCGCTCTCACTCCTGCTGTTCGCGTTCACCATAGAGCCATTAGTGGAACTCCTCCGGACTTCCCCTTTGGTTCAGAGATTCCCAATTGGTACTCTAGAAGAACGAATTTAGCTTTATTCTTATGATATGCTGTTGTATATCTTGGACCCTTAGATCATTGCACCTAATGTCATTGCCCTAATTCAACATTTTTGGCAATACTCTGGATTTAAAGTAAACCGGTTTAAATCTAAAATGTTTCTCATAGATGAGATCCCCTCATTTATTTTTCCCTGTCCATTACAACTCACCTCCAAATTCATATACCTGTGGATTGAAATTCAACTCTCTCTGACTACATTTTATGACTAAAATGTGGTGCCTTTCATCTCCACCTTTTGTACCAAGGTCATTCAATGGATTAAACTGCCATACTACTGGGAAGGGTGAACTTACTTAAGATGGTGTTTCTCCCTAACTTTTACATATTTTAGCCAATTCACCAATTTTTGTCTCTAAAAATTTTTTCAAAAAAATTGTTTCTATTCTTACATAATTTTTTGTGGTATCCTAAATCCCCCAGAGTATCATTGACCGCTCTACAATTTCCCGCTACTAGAGGAGGTTTGGCACTTCCTAATTTATGTTTGTATTACCATGCTGTTCAACTCATATATGTACATTGGTGGCTTTTCCTGCAACTGAACAATGCAGCAACCGCGATGGAGGCTGTGATGGTCTCTTCCTGTGAAACCTTATCCAACCTGTTAGACAATCCTTACATATTACCGGGGGTGCCTCTATTTTCTATATGTCCCTCCATATTTATACATTTTCTTAGCTGAACAAGACCATATTTGTTTCCCTAATCAACCACTGTGACATAATCCACGACTACCACATTTCACTTACCTCCCCTGTGGTCAACTATGGGCAAGACTAGGGTTAACTTACCTACACCAACTGTATGAGGGGGACATGTTGAAATCTTTTGCACAACTGCACCACGAGTTGTGTATCCCAGTACAATGGTCCTTTCACTGTGCACAACTCAGACATACTGCGAAATCACAAATTGGTCTCTGTAATATTTGCTTTACTAATTCAAAACATGAATGAGCCCTTCTTCATCCAGATCATATAGGTTTGATATCCTCCTATTAATCTTTGTTTGTGGACACACCAGAATCCCACCTTTTGTGCATTCAGAAAAAGTGGTTGGGAGACATCCCTGATGTCACCACTGAAAATTGTCCGGAGTTGTTTAACTCATACTCTGGTACGTGGTTTCAGCTAAAGATAAGCTTATTCAATTATGTTATTTGCATAGAATATATAATATACTCCAGCCATTTGTTTAAAATGCATAAGAGAGACACCCCCATCTGTCATAAAGGTGAATGTGAGACAGATGATTTTCTACATATGGTTTGGGGATGTAATAAGATCTGACCCTTTTGGTTGAAGGTGATGACATTTATTGCTGATACCTTCGACCTTCTCAATATTTGTTGTCCTAAATGGTGTCTGGCTATGGAAGACATTTCTAAATCTTCAAATATTCCCAACAAACACTTCCTTCATCTTCTGCTTTATTATGCCCAGACCCTACATTGGTCTATGGAAGAAGGTTCTTATCCATACCTTACCATCGTACAAACTGTTGTATGAAGCTAGAGGATTTCCTAAAACGTTTTATAAACTTTGGGGCTCTTGGCTTGATACCCTGGACACCAGTGACTCCCTGATATCTGACCCCATATAAAATAAAATGTCATTCTATGTTGCTGACCTAATGTATATCTGTACCTCAGTATTGGGACATGTATATTCCTTTATTGATTGCCACCTTGACCAATAACCTATTTTCCTTTTCCGATACAGGTTCCGATTGGACTTTTTGTACTAACTTGATCTGTCAGGATTTCTCTCTTTGTACTTTTTCTTTTCTTTTTATATGCAGAATGTTCCTGCCAATTTGTTTGTTACTACTTAGATAAGACCATGGCTAAGTAAGTTATGATAACTTATATAGTGACCATGGCATAGTAAATGGCTTTTTACTCATTTGCTACTGTAGCTGATGTGTTTCAGCCACTATTGTAGTGATTGTTCTATTTATCATGTGATATATGGTTTTGTAATGCATGTATACCGCTGGGGACTGCATTTTCCTTGCAGTAGTACTCCTACTCTTTTTCTCTAATGGTCATTTGATTGCTGACATGTATTTATCTACATCTGACTTGCTTTTTACTCAACAAAACATAGTAAAAAAATAAAAATAAAAAAGTTTATTGTGACAAAATTGACTCTTGTAGTGGGTCCCTTCTGCATTGCAAGGGTAAATGTTGGTTTAGTCTAGGGAAAGCTCTACAGGGAGGCCCACTATGAGTGTTTTTGTTACATTCCCTGAAATCAGTTTTAAAGCTCTCATAGATTTTATCAAACTCATTCTGTTATAGGTCATATTCACATAGGTATACCTATCCGTACATAAAGGGTCATCTTTGTCTACACAGACACAGCCGCTGGTTCCAGTTTGACAGGCATGTGAATGCATGTACCGGACCACTAACAGTGTTCATGGGACTGCCTACACGCAGATGAATGGAATACCTGTGCACCCCATGCAGACAAAGCCGTCCCTTAGTATGGGTGTACGAATAAGTATGTCAGTGTGATTGAGGTCTCATACAAACATTATTTTCCTTCAATTTGAAATGTATGAAAGTGCAATTGTGCTGAAAATAATATTAGTAATAATAATAATAATAAAATGTATGTGTGTTTTTAGGTAATACAAAAGAATTATAGTATAAGTGTAGGCAGGACCCTCATGTAGTCTTGGTATAGTATAGCAATCTATTTTTGCACATTTGCATTCAGAATGTGGGAGGAAGGGACAACCGTGTAAGATAATCAGGCTTTTCATCATCAAATTGTGATGTGAATCTAATAAAAGTAATTTGCAAGTTGGAGATGACAGCACAGACTACTTGATCAGTGAGCTGCTGTTTTTTCCTTCATCTAATCAGAATTATCACCAGATTGTGCTTCTTTTAATTCAATGTAAAAAAAGTGAAGGACCAACTGCAGTGTCTGTCAGGGGTGCCTGGGTTAGAAAATAGGTTTAGCCAAATAACAATTATTTTGGCATGCACTAGCAGATTTTTGAATAAATGTTTGTATGAATATTCATATAAAAATCTGAGGGATTGATGGCTATTTTTCAATTGATGACTATTTTTCAATTTTGTATAACTTAAACATTCATTTTTGGAATGAATGGACTTTAGACAGCAAAAACCACATGCACTATTAGAAATTTGTTGGTTTGAGAAAAAATTTCCATCTTGCTCCATCAAAATTTCCCATCATTGCGGTCATAAATGAATGTCCATTTGACCCCAGAAATGATTAGAAAATTGAACTACTGCTCTTAAAATGAAACATTTTGCAAAAAATTCTACTAGTGTATAGCTAGCTTAAACCTTTAAATTACAGAGTTATGGGGAGGGTGCAGACACTTACGGAGATGGCAGTGCATTCTGTGGTGAGACATAATCCACACCGTTAGATTTCAGGAAGCCATCAGTCTATTTAATGATTCCTTTCCCAAAGACAACTCTGTCTGCTGCCAGGGGCAAAAAATTTGACTCTTCCGTCAGGCAAAACAATATTGCAGGATTAAGTCTACATTTTTCCTAAACGGCACTACTGGGCATACGTCCAAAGAGTAAGGACATCGAAGACCTTCACGCTACAGATGTCTCCAATGACAAAGTGTTTAATAGAGCCCAATAACTGCCCCACAAATTACGACGATTCATTCAGAAAGCCATCTAAGCTGCCATGTTCCAGGAAAAAAGCATATCCCTCTTATTTCAGCCAACTTGTACTCATTTCATGTAGAAGTGTGTGATGGCTGTTTTTTCATTCTTGCTAGTGCTGCTGAGATATGTAGGCACTTGCTTTATTTGGGAAATCAATTGCTGAGTTCTCTTGAACATCCTATGTGTCAACTGCCATTCAGAAGTGGATGATACCCTCCATCCAATATTTTCAAGTGAAAAGGGATACTGAAGCTATTGCTGAAATGGATCAATTTTTCCTTTGCAGTGTTTTAATCAGTGTATGGGAGTAAATCTAGTTCTCGCTCCTGGCTGTAGAACAATTAAATGAATTGTTTCAAAGCTGGCGGCCGGGGGATACATATTTCAGTTGTTTCAGGGCTGAAAGGCTGTAAATATTGGAATGCTTTCATTTCATCTTTCCCAGTATCATGATAATAATCAGCTGAGTGGAACTACAAAACATGTTTCTTCTAACGTGATAGAACTGCTAATTTCATTAGTTTCAGGTTATCAGTCAGTTTAATGTCACCAATAAAAAAAACAAACAGATATCTTAAATTTGCATCTAATCATTTGCCAGTTTTTTTTTTTTTCATTTCATTCCCATTGATTTTTTAGTTTGAAAAAAGAAAAGGCATTAGTTTGGTTATTTCTTTACATTTCCTTTCTAAAATACTTTATACTTAAATGAATTTAAAGTGATTGTAAAGCTTGATTTTTTTATTTTAATAAATGTAATTAAATAATAAACTTACTATACTTAACTTAACTTGCTCTGTGCAATGGTTTTGGACAGAGCAGCCCGATCCTCTTCTCAGGTCCCCTGCTGGTGGGGATGCTGGAAGTTCCTTGCTAGTTTTGGGCTGCATTTCTTGAAGATTTGGTCAGGATCAATGGTGTCCTCAATGTTGATAAATACAGGTAGATACTTATCCATCATGCCATATCATCAGGGAGGTGTGTGATTGGCCCCAAATATATTCTGTAGTAGGACAATGACCCCAAACACACAGCCAATGTCATTAAGAACTCTCTTCAGTGTGAAGAAGAACATTGAGTTTTGCAAATGATGGTTTGAACCCCACAGAGTTCTGATCTCTATATCATTGCGTCTGTCTCAAAATACATGACAGAAGGATTTGAGACAACCTACATCCACAGAAAATCCATGGTTAGTTCTCAGTGATGTTTGGAACAACCTACCTGCCAAATTTCTTTAAGAACCGCATGCAAATGTACCTAGAAGAATTGAAGAACTGATGCTGTTTTGAAGGCAAAGGGTGGTCACACCAAATATTAATTTGATTTGGATTTCTCTTCTGTTCATTTATTTTCCACTATGTTACTAAAGTGTTACTAAGTGTTGCTAAAGACAGATTTACATGTTACAAACATGTTACACTCACCTGCTCTGTGCAGTGGTATTGCACAGAGTAGCTCCGATCCTCCTCATCTTGGATCCCTCGTCGGCTATCTTGACTCCTCTTCTTTGTGTGTCTCCATAGCAAGCCGTTTGCTATGGAGACAGACACTGCATGCTCTCTCCTGACCTGTGTGTCTATGGAGCCACACTCCATAGGCACACACAGTGGGACTTAGCCCCGCCCCCTACTTCCTCTTCACTGCATTTGTTTGACAGCAGCAAGAGCCAATGGCTCTTATATATATATATACACCTTATATACAGCGTATGCAACTAGCCCAGTGGTGTATGCTCAATATGTTCAATGTGGGGAGTGCATACAGGCACCAAGAGAGGTGGGTGAGGTGTCCTCACACATTGCAGAACAAATGTAGGGTATGCTGTTCCATTCCCCCTTCTGTGTCTCATGCAGCTACAGCAGAAATGCTGTTTGTTTTTTGCCAGGGAGAGAACAGGTCCAAAAGGCTGGAATGGAGAGTAAGGTAGTGGGGCTATGATTGGCTGTGATCGTCTTACCTCTGTTTTCCTTCTCCCTTGACTCTTCACAGTACTCAGGGTACTAAAAACATATAAAGTAAGTGAGCGCCTTCCAGTCTATCAATTCCCAGATTACAGCAGCTGTACACAAAAGGCACCATATAAGACCTCTAAAACAGATAAAAAACATAAACGTGCAGCGCTGTTAAAACCAATAAATAAATACATATATAAACATGTAAGAAAGTGCACACAAATATATAAAGTGACACTGTGCATCTATGTATGTCCCACTAGAATATGTGGCCAATATAAACGTGAAAGAAAACACTGTGTCTAAAACATACGTCCAGAGTGCAGGCGTGAACGAGATCTCAAATGATCTTCTGGTATCCAAAAGACACAGATTGTGGATAAGGTGAGACAATTAAAGTGTAGATTGCACACTCACCAGATACGCAACCTTTTTGCGCATTTGTATGATATAATAAGGACATCAGACTTCAGACATCTCATCAAAAAGGTCTGGTCAGATCTGGTCAATGCCTCCTTCGCTATCCCACGGTTTGCACTTAGCCTTCCCAAATGGTAACCACTCTGCGGATGTACCTGGCTCCCACAGGAGCTCAGAAAGAAACAACAGAGGAGGCCAGGACACCCTATGACTAAGAGCACTTGCTCGAAACGTGTCAGGGTCGGGCTGTAGCTGTTTTGACGCCTTACCGCCGGCACCACAAGGGGTCCCGGCAGCAGCTTGCAATCGGTCAGTAATCTATTTTATTTGCTTTCTTGCTGTATACATACCCATTGTGTGGAATAAACATCCTAAGGCAATATTGCACTACTGGCCTCCTCTGTTGTTTCTTTCTGAGCTCCTGTGGGAGCCAGGTACATCCGCAGAGTGGTTACCATTTGGGAAGGCTAAGTGCAAACCGTGGGATAGCAAAGGAGGCATTGACCAGATCTGACCAGACCTTTTTGATGAGAAGTCTGATGTCCTTATTATATCATACAAATGCGCAAAAAGGTTGCGTATCTGGTGAGTGCGCAATCTACACTTTAATTGTCTCACCTTATCCACAATCTGTGTCTTTTGGATACCAGAAGATCATTTGAGATCTCGTTCACACCTGCACTCTGGACGTATGTTTTAGACACAGTGTTTTCTTTCACGTTTATATTGGCCCCATATTCTAGTGGGACATACATAGATGCACAGTGTCACTTTATATATTTGTGTGCACTTTCTTACATGTTTATATATGTATTTATTTATTGGTTTTAACAGCGCTGCACGTTTATGTTTTTTACTCAGGGTACTGCAGCTCTGGCTCTTCTCCCCCTTCTACTATTTCTGGGTCCAATAGGCAAGGCTATGATTAGCTGTAATTTAGCCCTGTTGACTAGACCAGGGAATAGGAGAAGGGAGAGAAGAGCCTGAGCTGCACTGCCTGAAGTACTGTGAAGAGTCCAAGGAGAAGGAAAACAAAAGCAAACAGTGCAGAGGAGAACAGTGCAGAGGAGGGCTGTTTCTACTGTAAGAGATAAGGTCACTTCCTGCAGCACTCTGCACTCTGTAGTCGGCGTCACTACTGACCTCTGAACCCCGCATAACTTAATTTGACTCCTGAACTCGATAGTAAGTGACGCAAAGGTCAGAGGTCAGTAGTGATACAGAAGTCAATAATAAGTGATGCCGATTTCAGAGGTCAGTAGTAAATGATGCAGAGTTCAGGAATCAGTAGTGATGCAGAGTTCAGGAATCAGTAGTGACACAGTGTTCAGGGATCCGTGGTGATGCAGAGGTCAGGGGTCAGTAGTAAGTGACGCAGAGTTCATGGATCAGTGGTGATGCAGAGTTCAGGGGTCAGAAGTGACGCAGTGTACAGGGATCAGTGGTGATGCAGAGGTCAGGGGTCAGTAGTAAGTGACGCAGAGTTCTTGGATCAGTGGTGATGTAGAGTTCAGGGGTTAGTAGTAAATGATGCAGAGTTCAGGAATTAGTAGTGATGTAGAATTCAGGGGTCAGTAGTGATGCAGTGTACAGGGATCAGTGGTGATGCAGAGGTCAGGGGTCAGAAGTAAGTGATGCAGAGTTCATGGATCAGTGGTGATGCAGAGTTCAGGGGTCAGTAGTAAATGATGCAGATTTCAGGAATCAGTAGTGATGTAGAATTCAGGGGTCAGTAGTGACGCAGTGTAAAGGGATCAGTGGTAATGCAGAGGTCAGGGGTCAGAAGTAAGTGATGCAGAGTTCAGGGATCAGTGGTGATGCAGAGGTCAGGGGTCAGTAGTAAGTGATGCAGATTTCAGGAATCAGTAGTGATGTAGAATTCAGGGGTCAGTAGTGACGCAGTGTACAGGGATCAGTGGTAATGCAGAGGTCAGGGGTCAGAAGTAAGTGATGCAGAGTTCAGGGATCAGTGGTGATGCAGAGGTCAGGGGTCAGTAGTAAGTGATGCAGAGTTCAGGGATCAGTGGTGATGCTTGTTCAGGGGTTGCTAGTAAGTTATTCAGAGATCAAAGGTCAGTGATTAGTGACACAGTTCAGGGATCAGTGGTGATGCAGAGTTCAGGGTCACTAGTAAGTGATGCTGAGTTCAGAGGTCAGTGGTAATGAAGAGTTCAATGGTCAGTAGTAGGTGACACAATGTTCAGAGTTCAGCAGTAAGTGACACAGAGTTCAGAGGTCAGTGGTAAGTGATGAAGAGTTAAGGAGTCAGTAGTAAATGATGCAGATTTCAGAGATCAGTCATAACTGATGCAGAGTTCAGAGATCAGTAGTAAGTGATCTAGAGGTCAGTTTTCAGTATTAAGTAGGTCAAATACCACTAAACCCTGAAACCCTAAAATGTGCAATGCAAAAAAAGAGCTTGGCATCTGTGACCATGTGCACTTTTCACACGTTGGGGTCCCACACCCAAGTGTTACTTGGAGCCTTAGGTGACCACTTCCAGGGGGCACAGACGATGCGGACTCTGTCTTTCTGGCACCTGGCCAGACAAAATAAACCTGTTCAAACAAGGAGGAAATGGGCTCATCTGATTTTCCTGGGGAATTTTCTCCTGGGCCCCAACAGAATCAGGTTCTCTTTCAGCTGGTACAAGCTATCAGAGCCCCCATCCTACCAGCAGGGGTACTATACAGCCAGCCATTCTCACCTAAAGGCAAGAATGACAGCGGAGCACCCCTACTGGACACTGGTAAGAACAGATCATACACTTGATCTTAGCCAAAAGGCCGACCGTCTCAATGTATACTGTATAAGTCAATTCAGACTCCATGAAACTACACCTCTTAAAGCCCTTTTCTCAAACTCAGCCAGGGGGCCCAACTCCTAGTCCCACACACAGGTCCACTGCTTTTAGAAAGTGCCCCTGTGCTAGCCTGTATTGTGCCATTTGTTCTTGGCTCTGCTACTAAGTAAAAAAAATTAATGCATACTTGCAAGCTCTTCTGAAGAAAAATACATAAAAAGCCCTACCACATTCAACCCAAACTATGCTAACTAATGTGACTGCAATTTGACCCATCGTCAGTGAGCTTTCCACCTACATGAAGATCAAAGCCTGTCTTTGCAAGATAAGATCTTATGTGCTCTTCCAGATCAATATTAGTGCTGAGAACTGATTTTAAACTTTTATTATGGGGTCTTCTGAAGTTCATATTCTAAATAAATAAAATAAAAAGAAAAAAAAGGAAATGCGCTTAATGGTCTGTATCTGTATAGGAAATTTTGTTCAGACAGGAATTCTCTTTTAATAAAGCGGCATACTGAATTGTATTCTACTGTACAGAGTTCAGATATAAAGGGTTTCTATGTTCTGATAATTTTTTAAGTTAATAAGCATTGTTCTATAACATTTAAGGTGAAGAAAGACATCTAGGCGTCTAGTTTTATTTTTTTACCCACACAAAATCCAACATTTTCCTGGGACTCGCACATTTTTTTCAATTTAATCAAATGTGTTATTCTTGATTGAATCTATATACCTGTAAATAGACCCCCAAGTACTGCTCTCCAATAGTGTACATAATAAAGTATTGCCACCAGAGGGCATCCAAACACTGACTATATAAACTTCCAAATCTGAAGGTCACAGTAGAAATACTTATATGTTTTCCCATAGGGCCTAATTATATTTTAAAATTCAGTCTAGGTCATATATTACACAACAGTTTAGTAGAGGTATTATAAAAAAGCCTATTACCAGAAACTATAGACTAGCTGGAGATTAATAATACATTCCTACAGAGCTGTCGTATTACAACTACGTAACCTGTGCTAACAGATGAAATTCTTCATAGATCACCTCTACAACGCAAGGTCAATATAACCTTAACTTCACTATGATAAACACAATAGTGTGATTTTAGATGAAACACTTGAGTATATTAGATAAGCATAAGTATTATAGTCAAAGATTTGCTGGAAATGGTTTTAATGTTCTTTTTGTTCTTTTCAGGTTGTAGTAGCTCTCCAGTTATCTGAAAAAATGACAACCACTTTATAACCGGTGAACAGTGTAAAGCAGACATGTTCATGAGATAAATATATACATACACATACACACACACAGTATATACACTATATTGCCAGAAGTATTGGGACGCCTGCCTTTACACGCACATGAACTTTAGTGACATCCCAGTCTTAGTCTGTAGAGTTCAATACTAAGATGACCCACATTTTGCAGCTATAACAGTTTCAACTCTTCAGGGAAGGATGTTCACAAGGTTTAGGAGTGTGTGTTTATGGAAATGTTTGACCATTCTTCCAAAAGTGCATTTGTGAGGTCAGGCACTGATGTCGGAGGCCTGGCTCGTAGTCTCAACTCTAATTCATTCCAAAGGTGTTCTGTTGGGTTGAGGTCAAGACTCTGTGCAGGCCAGTAAAGTTCCTCCACCCCAAACTCGCTCATCCATGTCTTTATGGACCTTGCTTTGTGCACTGGTGCGCAGTCATGTTGGAACAGGAAGGGGCCATCCCCAAACTGTTTCCACAAAGTTGGGAGCATGAAATTGTCCAAAATGTCTTGATATGCTGACGCCTTAAGAGTTCCCATACCATAATCCCCCCTCCACCAAACTTTACACTTGGCACAATGCAGTCAGACAAGTACCATTCTCCTGGCAACCGCCAAACCCAGACACGTCCATTGGATTGCGAGACAGAGAAGCGTGATTCATCACTCCAGAGAAAACGTCTTCACTGCTCTAGAGTCCAGTGGCGGCATGCTTTACACCACTGCATCCGATGCTTTGCATTGCACTTGGTGATGTAAGGCTTGGATGCAGCTACTCGGCAATGAAAACCCATTCCATGAAGCTCTCTATACACTGTTGTGCTAATTTGAAGACCACACAAAGTTTGGAGGTCTTTAGCTATTGACTCTGCTGACAGTTGGTGACTTCTGCACACTGTAACTCTTCAGCAAGAACTGACCCCGCTCTGTCATTTTACGTGGCCTACCACTTTGTGGCTGAGTTGCTGTTGTTCCCAGTTGCTTCCACTTTGTTATAATACCACTAACAGTTGACCGTGGAATATTTGGTAGCAAGAAAATTTTATGGATGGACTTATTGCACAGGTGGCAACCTATCACGATACCACACTTGAATGCACTGAGCTCCTGACAGCAACCCATTATTTCACAAATGTTTGCAGAAGCAGTCTGCATGCCTAGGTGCGTGATTATAGACACTTGTGGCCATGGAGGTGATTGGAACACCTGAATACAATGATCTGGAGGGGTGTCCCAATACTTTTGGGAATATAGTGTGCGTGTATATATATATATATATATATATAGTTAGTCATGGCCAAAAATATTGGTACCCATGTATTTCTGTCAGATAATGCACCACTTCGCCCAGAAAATTGTTGCGATTACAAATGTTTAGTCATTTTCATGTCTATTTCTTTTGTTGTATTGGTATAACAAAGTGGAGAAAAAAAAACCCAAATCTGACACATTCCATGCAAAATCTCAAAAATGGACTGGACAAAATTATTGGCACCTTCTCAAAATTGTAAGAAATAATTGCCTTCCAAGTTTGTGATGCTCCTGTAATTTGTAAATAAATTCACCTGTATCAATTAACAGGTGCTGACAATATAGAAATCACACCATCAACCAGTTAAAATGGTGAAAAATTGACTCAGCCTTTCTGTTGTGTGTCTCTGTGTGCCAAATGGAGCAAGGAGAAGGAGAAAGAGCAGTACTGAATTGTCTGAGGATTTGAGAACAAAAATTGTGGAAAAACATGGATAATCTCAAGGTTACAAGTCCATCTCCAGAGAACTTAGAGAACTCCAGAGAGAAATGTTCCTGTGTCCACTGTGCGCAACATTGTCAAAACCTTTACAGATTTGATTGCCACCTTTCACCGCCATTAATACAATGTGTGAGTGTTAGGGCCTGGACTTGAATCCAGGACCTCTGCTGTATCTGGCAGTAACTCTTCTTACTGAGCTACCAGGAATGCTGGACATCATTCTACCTGATCCATTGGACAATTCTGTCTTGTGCCTTGTTTTCTGCTGAACCTCCCATGAACTTCCTGATTTGAGCTATGTCTTAGCACTTCCTGTTTGCCAGATTATTGTGCCTTTTCCAGCCAATATCTTGCTCTTGTCCCTCCTGCTGTCATCCGTACTTTTGCTACCACTCATTACTAACCTTTGGCTTGTTTCTCGACCACGCTTCTGCCCAATCCATATCTGCAACCACTTGTTACCAACCTACAGCTTGTTTACTGACTACACTTCTGTTTTGATCCCTACCTGTTATCTCTGGTAATGGACCTTGGCTTGCTCACATCCTGGTGGGGAGATCCTGAGAACCAAGACCTGGTACTAACACACAGCAAAACCCATCTCCAGCTCTGGAGAATACCAGTTAGTGCTTAGACCCTGCTTCTCAGGTGAGCTCATGCCATCTGCCAGGGTGTCCTGCTTGTATACCATCCTGCTGGCTGGTGGAAGCTTTTTCGCTGCTATAGCTACTGGTCTCCGAGCCTGAGACCTGACCAAGACAGAATAATCTGGCCTAAACATGGAGGTCGCTATAGCAAATGCTGTGACGTCTTTCAGGAAGCAAATTTCAGAGCTGCAAGAGTTCAGTGTTACCTATCAAGACATTTTTTCAGAACTGGAAAGTATGGTAAAGTGGCAACAGGAGGAAATCCATTCTCTGCAGAGACAATTGTTGGACTTATGTCCCCACGATGTTGCTAACACACGTATGCCTCTACCACTAAAGTTCAATGGAGACTGCCACTATAACGGAGGTTTCCTTAACCAATATCGCATTTACTTCCAGATGCAAACAGCTGCATTTACTTCTGAAAAACAGAAGGTGTTGTTTGTTATAAACATCCTGACTGAGGAAGCCCTAGCTTGGGCCTCTCCTTATATAGAACAAGACAGCGCAACTCTGAATAATTTTGAGACTTTTGTGACCGAGATGAATCAAGTCTTTGATGATCCCAACTGTTGAGCCACTGCTGAAGCAAAGCTGTATGTTTGTGACAGGGTAAACACTCTGTTGCCGAGTACACAGCTGAATTCCAATGATGGATCTCAGACACCACCTGGAACCCAGCAGGGTAAAAGTGTCAGTTCCGCCAAGGGCTCTCTGAACAGGTAAAAGATGAACTCGCCAGAGTAGAGACTCCTAATGATCTTGAGGCTTTCATCCATTAATGCATCCAAATTGATCAGAGACTTAAAGAAAGGAGGAAGGAGAGATTGGGAATGTTTGGCAGTAATGGTGGCATACGTTTTTCTACTAATCAGTTCATTCAGAAGGATCCATACATTTCTTGTGGGAACTCTGGGCATTACGCAGTTCATTGTCCCAACAAAATTAAAAGAACAATTTCTGCCACTTGTGTTATGGAGCCTGAACAAAGAAACCCCGTTACGCAGTCTATCTCCCCATTGATCCATGAAGACAATAAAGTTAGTTCTATACTGTCTCATTTTATAATCCCTATCAAACTTATCACTGAGAGCAGTGAAATTCCTTGCTCTGCTATGCTGGACTCTGGGGCCAGGGGGAACTTTATGGACATAGTGTTTGCCCACAGTAAGAATATTCTCACAAATCTGCCCCTATTGATATGGAGACAGTTGATGGTTCACCTTTATCATTAGGACCTGTTACCCATGAAATGGTTCCTCTGGTACTCCAATTTGAGGCTGACCATCATGAGACCATCAGCTTCCAGCTGATTATGTCACCAAATTTCCTGTCATCTTGGGCATTACTTGATTTTCTACCCATAACCCCTCCATCAACTGGGAAGAACAGACTATAAATTTTACATCCCCCCATTGTGAGGAACATTGTAGAGAACCTTCTCGTTAGATGAAAAGAATTATGACATTGGGAATAAATAGTTGCTGGCAATTAAGGAAGCTTTTTCTGAATCGAGGCATTTGCTGGAAGGGGCTAAGCATTCTGTGACTGTTCTCACTGATCATAAATTTCTAGAATTAATTTGTTGTGCCAAGAGATTGTCTTCTAAACAAGCATGTTAGTCACTGTTCTTTTCAAGGTTTAATTTTATTATCTCGTATTGACCTGGGTCAAGAAATGGTAAAGCAGATGCCTGATCATGGATGTTGTCTGGTCCTCTTCAGGAAAATAACTCTGAATGATTGATCCTGCCTCAAAAGAACTTCCTAGGGGCCATAAGTTCTAAGGTATTTTTAAATTTTCTCAGAGAGGGGTATGAGAATGACCCACTACCCAATCATCCACCTAAGGACATTAATCTGGCTTATAAGAATGGTTTTCAGATTCAGATTCAGATTCAAGTTGGTTCATGATTCCAAACTTGCTGGGCATTTTGGGGTTTCTAAGATAGAAGAACTTTTATCACGTTCATTTTGGTGGCCTGGTTACAAAAAAGATGCTAAGCGCTATATAACCTCATGCCTGACATGTGCATGCAATAAGACTGCCCGCGCTTCAAGGTAGCTTCAGCCACTCCCTGTTCCCTGGGGGTCAATTTCAATGGACTTTGCGGTTGCCTCCCTCAAAAGGAATGACCACTATCTTGGTAGTTGTCGACTGTCTCACAAAGATGGCTCATTTTGTTCCAGTTAAAGGGGTACCCACTGCTGAACAAACTGCGGAACTGAAGAAGTCTTTAAACTACATGGAATCCCTGATTACGTAGTGTCAGACAGAGGAGTGCAGTTTACTTTGAAATTCTTCTGTTCAGCATTAGGTGTTACAATTAATCTGTCCTCTGCTTTTCATCCCCAGTCTAGTGGTCAGACTGAGAGGATCAATCAAACTCTGGAGCAGTATCTTGTCAGTTATCTTCAGGATGATTGGGTAGATTATCTTTCTACAGCAGAGTTTGCATATAATAATTATAAACATAGCTGGTGTTTAAGTTAAAAAGACTTTGAAAAATGGAGCTATCATTCAGTTTGTATTCCTGATCTCCCTATTACAGCTCCAATTGTTGCTGTTATTAACAAACTAACTACATTGCAGGAAATTCAGGAGAAACTGATTGAGACTGAGGGAAACTCAAGAATGCTACAAAAATGCTGCCGACAGGCATTGCAGATCGCTTCCTACCTTTCATGTGGGTGGCAAAGTTTGGTTATCAACCAAAATGGGAAGGTTCATGTTCCATCTGCTGAGTTGTGTCAAAAGTTTGTGGGTCCTTTTCAGATTGCTGCCCAAATCAACCCAGTCAACTTCCTGACAGTATGAAGATTCACTCTGTTTTTCACATTTCGGTACTCAAACCGTTTCATGAAAATCCTTTTTCTGAAAGAATTCTCCCACCTCCTCCACCTGTTGAGGTACAGGGTGAAGAGGAATTTGTGGTGGAGAAAATTCTTGATTCCAGGATCTTTAGGAACAAATTACAACATCTGGTCCAATGGGAAGGATATGGGCCAGAGAAAAATTCTTGGGAGCCTGAGGAGAATGTTCATGCCCATAGATTAACAAGAGAATTCCACTAGAGGTTTCCTCACAAACCGGGCCCTAACACATTCAAAGAACATCCTGGGAGGAGGGGCGTACTGTCAGGGCCTGGACTTAAACCCGAGACCTCTGTTGTGTCTGGCAGTAACTCTTCTCACTGAGCTACCATAAATGCTGGACAGCACTTTGCCTGATCCATTGGACAATCCTGCCTTGTGCCTTGTTTTCTGCTGAACCTTGAAATCTTTGCTCCTCCTATGAACTTCCTGATTTAAGCCAGGTCTTTGCACTTCCTATTTTCCAGCCAAATATCTCACTCTTGTCCCTCCTGCTGCCATCCATATTTTTACTACCACTCATTGGCAACCTTTGGCTTGTTCCTCGACCACGCTTCTGCCAGATCCCAATCTGCAACCACTCCATATCGACCTTTGGCTTGTTTACTAACTATGCTTCTGTGTGATCCCTACCTGCTATCTTCGCTACTGGACCCTAGCTTGCTCACCTCCTGGTGGGGTGATCCTGAGGAGACCAACCTGGTACTAACACACAGCAAAACCCATCTCAACCATCAGTACTATCTTGATTGTACTATCACTATCATACTTACGCTATAGGTCGCTGATCACCGTCATTACTAGTATAGTGTTTGTATATATCAATATATTGATCTTGAACAGAGCTACTGTATACCAGTGCTCCCTTAGTATTAGTGTCCCCAAAAATGCAGTGTTAGCAGGATCACCCCCTTAGCAGAAACTGCTTCCATTGCTAACACACACTAGTGGAGTATTAGTATAGGGTACAGCACAGCACAGTCTACGACACATATTCACCATTCTCACACAGGGTCTAGAAAGATGTTAGATAGTCAAGAAACTGTCTATCACATATAACATTAAAAAAAAAAAACCTCCAAAAAAAGTTGTCATTTTATTGAGTTAATGTTCTATTGTTACTGTGTTTTATTGTTTTTTTTTTGTTTTTTTTTTTCCATAAAAGTTTATTTAGAAGTGACAACATGTTACAGGAAAATATAAAGAAATGCACAGACAGCATCAATCAGGTCATAGATACAGCTTAAACCAAAATACAGGAAGAAACAACATGGTAGAGTGCGACACTGTGGATAACAGAAGCATGGCAAATTACGGCAGAGATAGGCCTGTAGTACTCCAGGTTCAAAAATGTACAATAGAGAAGGTAATAACAGCTTACTTCCACCAAGTGAATATTGGCGTACTGGCCTATGCATGGAGGAAATGAACCTTCAGAGCCTAAACCAAAAGCAGTGCGCTATCATGAGGCCAAATGAGCATCGCAGTATAAGAGAAGATGTCATGAGTACCATTGACTATCCTAGAAGATATAAGCTAACCATACACCAAGTAATCCTGGATAAAATGAAGACTAAGCCTGATCGAAGACTAAGAGGTTGTCGAGAAAGAAAAGAAAAAAGGGGAATAGAAAGAAAGAAAAGGATAAGAAAAGGAAAAGAATGGGAGTCATAGTAGAGAGAGAGAAGAGAAAGAGGGAAAAAAAAAAAAAAAAAAAAAAGGGGGGGGGGGGGGGGAGAGGAGGGGGAGAGGGAGAAGGGGGGATAAGAGGCCAAAAAAAAAAAAAAAAAAAAAAAAAGGGGGGGAAGCAAGGGAAGCGAAAGGTCCGGGCTGCGAAGTGTGTGTCAACAGTGTTAATGGAGATCATAAATGAGAGTGTCAAGAATTTAAACACTCACCAAAGCTAAGCAGGCAAATATAAATTACCGGAAAGGAGGTCATTACCACGCAGATTATGAAAGAACCAAGGGCATAACCAGAGGTAGGGCTGAGCTCAATCAGGTATCCCGACCCATGAGAGATCCGAATTCAGGGGTAGTTACAAAGTGGGTCCAGCAAGCCCAAACATGTGAGTATTTAGTTGGCATGTCAAGTGCAGTCGCAATCAGTTCCTCCATTTCCGCCACTTTGCTTATTCGATTGAGCCAATCGCGTATAGTTGGGGGGTGAGTGGAGCCCCATAGCACAGGAAGACAGAGTCGGGCCGCGTTGATCATATGCATCGCTAGGGACTTGAAATATTGACTCCTAGGAATGGGGGTATGATGAAGCAATAGCTGAGCAGCAGAGAAAACTATGGGCAAAGTGGTCACTGAAGTCACCAACCGGTGGACCTCCAGCCAGAATGGTTGAATAAGTGGACAGGACCACCAAATATGCAAGAAAGAGCCATCAGGTGTCCCACATCTCCAGCATACATCAGGGACAGAAGAGTTAAACCGATGAAGTCTGGAGGGAGTACGATACCATCTAGTGGCTAATTTGTAGCCATTTTCCTGCGTCAAAACATTATTCGAGCAGGAGTGGGAGTACATAAAAATGCGGTCCCAATCCGACTCCAATAAATCCGTCTTTAGGTCTCTGTTCCACGCACGGCAAGAGGGGAAAGAAGTGCAAGTCCTGCTGTCCCCTAGGAGAGGATAAATCTCAGAGATCAAATGCGTCCGCGGTTCGGATTTAGAGCATAAGGATTCAAATGGAGTAACAGGGCGAGTCCAATTATGGTGGGATTTATGGAAAAGCAGGAAGTGTCTAATCTGAAGAAAGGCCCAGAGAGGGAATTCGCGGATATTCAAGCTAACCTTCAGCTCCTGTAATGTTTTCACCTTGCCGGAGTGAAGAAAATGTTTTACTAGAATCTGATCGTGTGGCCAGTAATTTGATAAAAAATCCTTGTGCAACCCTGGGGGAAAATCTGGATTCAGGCGGAGCGACGTCAAGGGACTAGGAGAGTCTGAAACGGACGACGTTTTACAAGCCTTGCGGAAAACTTCTAACGTGGGACCTATCAAAGGATGGGAGAGGAGAACCTGAGGTGTGTGTTTCGGCAATAGCCAAGGGATCGATGGTAGGGGAGTGGGCGAAAAAGCCTTCTCCAAAAGGACCCAGTCTTTGGAAGCAGAATGAATGTGCCAGTCGACTATGCGGGAAAGATGACACGCCCAGTAATAGCGGTGTAGGTCAGGGAGCCCAATGCCCCCGCTGAGTTTGGGACGAGTTAGCTGAGAGAACGAGACCCGCGGACGCTTGTGATTCCATAAAAAGAATGAACATAGTTTCTTACAAGAAGCAAAGAATGTCATTGGAAGTAGAATTGGCAAAGTTTGGAAGAGATAGAGGAGACGCGGAAGTATATTCATTTTAATAATTGCAGCCCTACCAAACCAAGAGAAGCAAGGGCGATGCCACTTGTTTAGGTCTTCCTGTATGACTTTGAAAACCGGTACGAAATTTTTGGCATAAAGGTCGTCCAGATTACGGGTGAGATGTATACCAAGATATGGAAGGGCATCCCTCACCCACTGAAATGGAAAATGAGATTCACAGAAGGAGACGAGATCAGTGGGAAGGGTTATGTTGAGGGCGAATGACTTTGAAAAATTAATTTTCAGGTTCGACAAAAAGCGGAAAAAAGCAAAGTCTTTCAGCAAACTCGGTAGAGTGGTGCGAGGGTCAGCCAAAAAAAGAAGGTTATCATCCGCATAAGCAGCAATTTTGTATTCTTTGTCTGCTATCCTGATCCCCTTAATATCTGGATTAGCGCGAAGTTGTCTCAAAAGAGGTTCAAGGGAAATGACGAACAAAAGCGGGGATAGGGGGCAACCCTGACGAGTGCCATTTCCAAGGCGAAAAGGGTTTGATAAGTGTCCATTAACGCGAACTTGAGCTGTAGGGCCCGAGTATAGGGTCATAATAAAGTTCAGCATTTTCTCGCCCAGGCCCAAAGCTACCAGCGATCCCCGCAAATAATCCCAAGCAATCCTGTCAAAGGCCTTCTCAGCGTCCAATGAAAGGAAGAAGGCCGGAGAGTTTGATTTG
The DNA here is from genome assembly GCF_062004578.1 of Staurois parvus. Classification (NCBI taxonomy): domain Eukaryota; kingdom Metazoa; phylum Chordata; class Amphibia; order Anura; family Ranidae; genus Staurois; species Staurois parvus. Next base: position 8,765,883 of record NW_028318157.1, read on the forward strand.
CAAAGCCAGTGTTGGAGATTAAGGGCCTTGATAGTGTTGTCCCTTGCTTCTCTACCAGGGATAAATCCCACCTGATCCAAGTTAATGAGGGAGGGGAGCAAAGGGAGAAGTCGGTTAGCAAGCATCTTTGCAAACAACTTAATATCCACATTTAGCAGGGAGATGGGTCTGTAATTAGACACCTGAGAGATATCTTTACCGCTTTTGGGGATGACGGAAATGTGTGCTTCCAACAGCCTATGATGTGGCCTAGGGGACTGAGAAAGAGTATTGAAAGCGGAAAGAAATGGAGTACTCAGAATGTCCAGAAAGGATTTATAATAAGCCGCAGACAAGCCGTCAGGACCCGGACTTTTGCCCGCTTTCAACTGCCGTACTGCGCACTGCAATTCGCTTAAGGTCAGATCTTGGTCCAGCGATAAAACCGTCTCCTCAGAGAGAGCGTTTGGACCATGAAGACGAAGAAATTCAGAGATTAGGGACACTCTAGGCCTGTCAATGTGCATCGGGGGACGTTCTGGTGGAAGATTATAAAGGGACTTATAAAAATGTTCGAACTGAGAGGCAATATCAGGATTGGATGTGGCCATCACACCCCCAGGGCCTCTTATTTTATGTATAGTCATATGGGAACGTTTTTCCCGAAGAGCCCGAGCTAGAAACCTCCCGCTTTTATTGGCAAACTCATAATAAAGCTTGTGGGAGAGGATGAATCTTTTCTTGACCACTTTGCCCAGCTCAGTGAGAAGTCGCAAGCGAGCATTTGTGAGTTCCGAAAGAGTCGACGCAGCCAGAGTCTGTTTATGTGCCCTCTCCAAAGAGCGTATCCTATCTGTAAGTAGCTGCAAACGTTGCTGTCTGTCTTTCTTACGTCTCGTTGCTGCCGCTATAAGGCAACCCCGGATAACACATTTATGAGCCTCCCACTGCGTAAGGGGGGAGGTATCCGAAGAGCCATTTAAAGAGAAATATTCACGCAGATCAGAGCGAATGTCTTGTTCTATAGCACAGTCTGCTAGAAGCGAGGCGTCTAAGCGCCATAGCTTCGAGCGAGCAAATTTCTCCGGGAGCCGCAAGGTTACGGTTATGGGGTGGTGATCGGAGAGGACCATCGGCTCTATAGAAGCAGCATGTAGAAATGGGAGGTCCGATTGTGACAGAAAAAGGTAATCAATCCTAGAATACTTATTGTGCGGCGGAGAAAAGAACGTGTAATCCTTAACAGTGGGGTGGAGTGTGCGCCAGGAGTCATGTAATTGCAAGTGTTGCAACTGCAAATGTATCTGCCTAAGGGCCTTAAAAGGCAAAAACGAACTGCCGGAGGAGGAGTCTAGCAATGGGTTTAATGGGACATTCAAGTCCCCCCCCAGTATCAGCATACCTGATTGAAACTCAGCCAAAGTAGCAGCAGTCATACGCATGAACGAGACCTGTTTGGTATTGGGAGCATAAATGTTGGCAAGTGTGATGGGTCTGTTGGAAAAAGAGCCCTTTACAAACAGATATCTGCCCTCCGGGTCAGCAAGGGAATCCTGTAGCACGAATGGAAGATGTCTGGCAAACAGGATAGCCACTCCTTTCAATTTAGCCAGTGGATTGGTGGCATGAAGAACAGTAGGGTATCTGAAGTTAAAAAGCTTGGGTATGGAGTCCCTGCGAAAATGCGTTTCCTGGAGGAGGAGTATATCCGCCCTTTGCTTATGCGCGTAAGAAAGCAACATAGATCGCTTTTCGGGAGTGTTCAAACCCTGAACATTGAGCGAAAGAATTTTTAAGGACAGCAGTCCCGCGTTAGAGGCGGGAGAAAGCATGACTGTCGAGCTTGTTCGCGGAAGCCTGATGACACAACTGCAAATGTGCAGGGAGGGAGGAGAAAAGAGAAAAAAAAAAAAAAAAAATGGGGGGGGGGGGGGGGGTGGAGTAGGAGAAGAGGGAGAGAAGTAAGGGGGGGGGGGTAGAGAGCGAGAAAAAAAAAAAAAAAAAAAAAAAAGAGAAGGAGAAAGAGAACTCCCAAGAGAGAGAAAAAAAAAAAAGAGAGGGAGGAAAGGGGGGGAAAGTACTAGACGGCTCGGGGAGAAGACCAGCTAGTCCACGTATGAAAGGAGAAGTACAGAAAGAAGGAGGAAAAACAGAAAAAGAAAAAAATTAGAGCCAAAGAGAGAGAAAAAAAAAAAAAAAAAAAAAAAAAAAGGGGGGGGGAGTGAGAAAAACGAGAGAGAAGAAAAAGTAGAGGAGAGAAAACTAATAATAGTAGCCTAATGTAGGAGGTCAGTGAAAGCTCACAGAGCTCACTGTGTGGGGAACGAAGTAAGCGTTGAGCCAAGAGTGAAGCAACCGCCGGCCGGTCGCCTTGTAAAGTGCATAATCAAAAAGACAAAACTAAAGGAGGGTGAGTGTTGAAAAAGGGGGGGCTCAAGCAAGGCATGTAATACTGTGTACAGTAAAGGCCAAGCTAAAAGGGAAAAGACCTTGGACAACCCCAAGAGGTGATAAGCCAGGAGGCGTATGCGGGTGCCCGCGGCGGGCACGCTGGCAAAAAGGGGCAACAGTGACGGGATAATAGGTCACAGATATTCCATTATACGGATTGAGAAGATATCGAGGGGCTAACCAATCCTGCACGAGGACAGGGCAAATTATATCCGTATAAGAACAGAACCTACAGGCAGGATATGTAAAACAGTAGATCTGTGAGAGGCCGTAAGGAGTAATACAGGCTTATCAATTAAAGAAGCAATAATACAACATAACATATGAACAAATGCCATACAGGAAAAACAAATTTCAATTTTCAATACAAAAACTGAGGTCAGGAGAGAACCCTAGAAAACAGTATACCCCAGCTTCAGGCATCCGTACTACTCAGGATCCCCAGACTCAGTGCCAGAACTGTTACCCCGTGGAGACGAGCTCATCTAATTATAGCAAAATATGGAACGGATTCTACCAAAACCCCTGTGACACCCACGAGAATGAGCAGCACCTCTCCCATAACCAATGCTGAAAGGAGGGGGGGGCACACCCCCAGGACTGGGGGGAAGCATAGAGCCCCAAGACAGCCGTAAGCGCTTACATAAAAGCAGGTCACAGGGGAGTACACCAACTGGCTCCGTGAGGCCTCAAACAAAGTGCGCAGAGGTGATGGTCATTCACGCGGCATTGTTCAGAATGTAACAGGGCTCCCATCAATCCCCTGGCAGCAGCAATGTGAGGTAGATCCCTCTCCCCCCCGTCCCACCCCCCTCCCCCTAAATAACAACTGCCCCTCATCAAAATCTCGTATCTAGTGCAGAACTCAAAAAGGATATCAAAAGTAACCACGGGTATCATATAGAGCACGTGTCCGAAGCAGGAGCAGAGGCAACTCCCTCCGGTCAAATAGACCCCAAAAGGCTGCAAAAATCCTTCAGATGAAGCCGGGTCGCGGCCTGGGCTTGCAGTGCAGTACAAACTGGAAGGAGCCGGCCTTCCCGAGAGCTTTCATCAAACCGGAACAAGAGGAGCTTAAGACAGGAAGTGAACCGGGCACCCGGAAGGAGATAGAGACCCCTGCCGTGGGAGCAAGACCATTCTTCTTCAGTAGGCAATATACTGCGTGGAGATAGCTCCACGATGCAATAGGCGCAGAGATCCAGAGCAAGAGCAGTAGGCTTGTTAGAGCAAGGAGAATCCGCAAACCAATGGGGTGTATACCGGATGTCGATCTTGAACAAGTCTCCTGACCTGTACGCTAATAAATATCACCCCAAAACCTGGGGAGGTGGCATATCACATGGATGACTAAAGCCTGCGGGAGCGACTGTAACGAGGCAACAGTAACCGTTGGGGCAAACCAGTAGAGCCCTACTCAAAGCAAAAGTAGCTGGCCAATCACAAATCAACAGGAAAACTGGAAAAACGGAGGCTAAGAGCCTGCTGGTGTAGCGGATCATTGGTTCTCGTGCCGAGGCTTCCTGTGCGCCGGGGAGGCCGTGGGACTGGAAGTGTCCATAGAGGCCCCTGCAGAGAATCGTGGAGGTGTCGAAGGGACCATCCGGCGCCGTTGCTGAGCAGGGTTAGGCCCGCCCGTTGCACCATCTTCAGCTCTCAGATCTGGGGCACGTGGCAACCTCATAGACCCGTTCCAATCGGGTAAGGCAATCGGAGGAATATCCAAAGCAGAGCAAAAAGATGGCAGTTCGTCAGGAACACGTAGGTTGAAATTACGGCCATTCACTTGAGCAGAAAGGCAGAACGGAAACCGCCATCTATAGGGGATGTTGCGCGTGCGGAGAGTATCCAATAGGGGGCGCAGCGCCCGCCTTTGTTGCAGGGTCAGATTGGATAGGTCCTGATATAGCTGTATCTCCGCCCCCTCATAAGCAAGATGTCTTCTCCCCCTGGCGCATTTGAGGATATCCTCTTTAAGCGGGTAACTTTCAAGACAGCAAATTACGTCCCTGGGAGGGTCTGTGTCTCCCCCCCTAGGACGGGTTGCCCGGTGTACACGTTCAATAGCAATCATGGTTGAAGGTGGGCGACCTAGGAGGTCATTAAAGATAGCTATTACCGCTTTAGGGGCATCACAAGGTTCCACTGATTCAAGAAGGCCCCGGACCCTAATGTTGCGTCTGCGTCCACGATTGTCTAAGTCCTCAATGTGTCTATAAAAATCTCGAATGGTCGACACGTGCAGCGCTGATTGTTGTTGTAAATCAGAAATTGCCGCCTGATTCTGCCTGGTATCCAGCTCCACCCGCTCCACCCTTGTGCCCATAGAGCGGATGTCATCTCTCAATTCAGTGAGGGCAGAGGTTAATGTGGTGGTTAAGGTGGTCTTTATATCAGCTGCCACAGCCTGGAGGTCCCTTAATGATAGGGAATGTGTAGCACGTGAGGAATGTGAGGAATCCAGCTGTGGCACTGTGTCCAGCACAGCATATTCGGCTGTGCTTGCAGAGCCTGTGTCAGAGACTGCAGAGGGAGGGGGAGAGGGGGAGGGAGCTGGAGAGGGAGAGGGCTGCGGCCCGTCTTTCAGCTGGGAGCGGAAGAGCTCCTTTATATGCCTCCCCTGAGTGTTCTGACCCCGCGGGGACCGCGATCTGGCCCCAGAGGGTGCCCTGTCGGTCTTCCCCATAGCAGAGGGGAGATGTCTCACCCGTCAATGCAGAGCGGCAGCAAGGTAGGAACCGGCCGGCGGGAGCTCCGTGATTACGCGGCCATCTTCACTCGCGGCTCGGCCACGCCCCCTACTGTGTTTTATTGTTAACTGTTGCTGTTTGCTTTGCAGGAACACCATTTAGTTGTTTTAGTGAGTTAATGTTCTATTGTTATTGTGTTTTACTGTTAACCTTTGTTGCTTGCTTTGCAAGAACACCATTCGGCTGCAGCACTGATCTGTTATATTCTGAGAGCAATTCCCTAAGTGTGTGCAGTGCTGCTGGATGATATTTTTCATCTACAGTTAAAAATAGAACATATAGGCCCAAGCATGGGGGCCTGGGGTGCTCAGTGAGTGGATCGCCCCTATACCTCGGCATATATTTTTTACATTTTTTCTGGCAGAGATTTCATCATCCACATTGATCTATGTGAATGGAGGAATCTCTCAGGTTCTTTTTTTTCGTTCAGCCCATGGGCTGAAAGAAAAAAATCACATTACATGTATGCCCAACATTAGAAGTGGGTGGATGCAGGGCGGTATATTCTAATGTTGGGCATATAACACACTTTTTCTTTTTCATTACATACAGTGCTCAGCATAAATGAGTACACCCATTTTGAAGATTTTAATCAATATCTCAATAAACACAAGAACATTTTCCAAAATTTTAGCTAATTACACGAAAGTAAAGTTAATAATATAACTTAGATTTCAAGGTCTTCAGTTTTACTCAAATTAGTTGATGCAAAAAAAGTGGAAAGGCACAAAATGATGGTAGCATCATCTCTTTCAATATAGAGCAGTACATCTGTGAATTCATGATACCATCAATGAAATGCAGCTCCCCGACAGCAGCAGCACTCATGCAGCCCCATAGAAGGACACTGCTAGAAGGACATGTTTCATCGTAGACACCATACATTTTTCTTTGTACTTCTCACCTTTGCGATGACTTACAGATTTGGGAGTCATCAGTTCCAAAAACATTTATCTTGGTCTCATCACTGTAGAGTACAGAGTCCCAGTAGTCTTCTTTTTTAGCATGGGCCCTGGCAGATTCTAGGCAGGCTTTTTTGTGCATGGGCTTTAGGAGAATCTTCCTTCATGGATGACACCCATGCATGCCATTTCTCTGCAGTGTATGCCATATTGTGTCACATGAAACAATCTCATCAGAAGAGGCTCCTGTCGTGTTAACTTCCGTGAATGGCCTGAACGTCTCTGTGAGATGATTGCAATTCCATCTCTGGTAAATGTTTGTATAACTTTTTCTACAGTATTCTGACTGATAAGAAAAGCTTTGCTGATCTTCTTGTAGCCTTCACCTTTCTTATGTAAAGAAATTATTTTCTGTCTCAGGCCTTGTGACATTTCTCTTCCATGTGGTGCCATTATTGACAGCATACAATGGGAAGGGGTCTTTGTTAAGTAATTCCCTTTTATAATCAACTGTCTGCTGGACACCTGTTTAATGAATAATTAGACTCACCTGTAGTTGAATATATGCTAATTAGGATTTTGTTGTCTAAAATTTAGCTTTGCTTCTAAGACTTTTATTGAGGTGTATTCATTTTTGCAACATGGTCTGAATTAATTCCTATAGAGTACCTGTGGAGAGATCTCAAAACAGTATTTGTGAAAAGGAACCCTACCAATCTGAGAGACCTAAAGCAGTTGGTGAAAGAAGTGTGGTCCAAGTGGCAGGGACTGTTTGAGGTGGTGGAAAAAGCAGGTGATGTGAACTACAAGGTACACCTGCCTGGGAAAGGAAACCATACCAAATTTATCAGGTAGACTTGTTAAAACCTTGGAGAGACAAAGAACAGGTTTCTGCTGTGGTAAGTATCAGTTCAGTGGACCTTGCAGGAGCTGATCCGGTGAAGGTTGCTGCTACCCTCTCTAAGCCATAGTGTCAGAGCCTGGGATCGAACCTGGGCCTTCTGCGGTGAGAGGTAATGTTTCTTCTCACTGAGCTACCTGGGATGCTGGATAACACTCTGCCTGATCTATTGGATAATCCTGCCTTGTGCCTTGATTTCTCTTGAACCTTGAACTCCTTGCTCCTCCCATGAACTTCCGAATAAATGCCATGTCCATGCACTTCCTCCTTGCCAGATTATTGTGCCTTCCCAGCCAATATCCCGCTTACCGTTCCTGCTGCTGTAAACATCTTCGTTACCGACCTTTGGCTAGCTACTGACTACGATTCTGCCTCATCCTATCTACTACCATTTGTGACCGACCCTTGGCTTGTGACTGACTCCGCTTCTGTTTGATCCCTAATCTGTTTGATCCGCTTTTGGTTTCCAGCTTGTTCATTCCCTGGTGGGGTGATCCTGAGATCTGCGACCTGGTATTAGCATGCAGCCAAATCCATCTCCACCATTAGGAGCTCTGGGGAAAACCAGTTAATACTTAGACTCTGCACCTCAGGTGAGTATGCGTCATTCCCAGGGTGATCCAGTGGTGTACCAACCCAGGTAAGCCTTACACTTCTGTAGCAACTGGTCTCTGAACCTGACCCAGACCATGACACACGGCAGAACCCAATGGCACGCTGCACGTTTGCAATTACATTAGGAAAACTTAATTAAGTTTCCAAATTTGCTGTCGATCTGGTGCCCCGGGTAGATGAGTTAATTGAGAGGTTGGGTCCCGTCCTGTATATCAACACATTGGACTTCACAAAGTGTATTGGCAGATTCCCCTCACAAAGAAAGCCAGGGAAAAGATTGCTTTTTCTAGCCCTGGAGGCCACCTTCCATATAAAAAGTATGCCATTTGACTTACACTCTACACAAGCTACATTCCAAAGGGAAATGGACAAACATTACACTTTCATCAACAAAACACTTTGGTCTACTTGGATGTAATTTTCAGTACCAATTGGGAGTCCCATCTTCTCCAGATTCAAGCAGACTCCTTGAAGAAAGCAAGATTTACAATCAATCTCAATAAATGTGTGATTGGGATACAAGAAGCCAAGTACCAAGTGTACAATGTGGGTAGGGGGGCTAGTGTAACCCCAAATGAGTAAGATGGAGGCCATACAGGATTGGCCCCAGCCTCTAACAAAAAGACAGGTCAGATTATTTTTGGGCATAGTCGGCTTCTATCAGAGTTTGGTCCCCAACCTTAGCACCATAGCTGCACCATTAACTGACTTAACAAAAGGCAGGAAGTCATTAATGATAAAGTGGAATGCAAATACTGGAGCAGCTTTCCAGAAGCTTAACCACTTCCCGCCAACAGTACGCATGTATGTGGCCCCACTAGACTGGGAAATTTTTCCATGGGGCCGCATATATACATCATATCTGTCTTTGTGCTGGGTGCGCACAATGTGCTCCCAGCACAGAGACCAGGGTCCCACCAGGAACCCTGGGTACCGCCTTTCTTTATATTGGGAATTCCCAATCAGTCACTGAATGGAGGAGAGAGATGCATTGTGTCTCTCTCTCCTTTTAGCAAGAAAAAAAACATAACTGTGTGAAATATATATATATATATATTTTTTTTGCCCTCTGGAGTGGCCCAGTCAGAGTCCTGACCTCAACCCGATTGAAATGCTGTGGCATGACCTTAAGAGAGAGATTCACACCAGACATCCCAAGAATATTGCTACACTGAAACGGTTTTGTGAAGAGGAGTGGTCCAAAATTACTCCAGATCATTGTGCAGGTCTGATCTGCAACTACAGGAAACGTTTGGTTGAGGTTATTGCTGCCAAAGGAGGGTCAACCAGTTATTAAGTCCAAAGGTTCACATACTTTTTCCTCCCTGCACTGTGAATGTTTACATGTTATGTGCAATTAAACCATGGCAACATCTAATGTTTGTGTAGTATTATGTTCAGCAGACTGTGTTCTTCTATTGTTGTGACTTAGATGACGTTCAGAGCACATTTTATGCCCAATTCATGCAAAACTCCATGTAATCCCAAGGGGTTCACATACTTTTTCTTGCAACTGTATGTAAAAAACGCCGCTCCCAAAAAGCTTTAAAAACCCTAGGAATATGCATTGCTTGGGGAGCTGCTCAGGCACAAAGATTGACGGACAATGGGGTGGCACATAAAAGTAGCTTGCGGCACATAATTAAAATCCTCTAACTCTAAGGAAAAAGGGCAGCAAAATCTGAAGCAACTGCTTAAACATGTGACAATAAAACAGTGATTATCCAAACACCATCATTTGTAAGCTTACCCAAATGTATTTTTCAAAACGTAAGCAGAACAAAGTAGATATACAGTAAGTTCTTAAGTTTTTACTCAGCATGGGGCTAACATATCTGATATATTAATTAATCTTTAATTGATGATCATACCAAGCCTTATTTTCTAGCATATTATATTACACCAATTAGTTTTTAAAATGTGCTGTTACTTGGTTTATTTAGGACACATTGTACTGCAGTGGTACAATTTCCATTAATTATCACAAAGTCTACTTAGTAAAAAATAAATATTTGATTCATTAATCAAGCTAGCCTGCCACTGATGTCTTACAGTATGTGTGTTACAGAGTTTTCCAAGCAGTGCTCAACTGCTGCACACAGCTGAATTTGTTAACATTGCTTTTGGAACACTTGGGTATAGGGACTTTATATCAGGACAGATGCGGTGTGAATAAAGTAATTATCCAAATAAGTACATTGAATGTTAACTAATGTACACAACTCCCAACAACATATCTTCCATTGCCAACCACTGCAGTGCTATCTATGACCATTAGGAGTATATCAGTACAGACGTTACTAGGTATTAGCTATACCTCCACTTATGCCTCTGCACCATTTTTTTGGATTGCCACTACCATTGACATTTTGTTATTCGATTACCATGTAGTCAGGATGTAAATTAATTTTGAAAAAAAGGTAAAAAAAAAATTTAAATGATTTCTAAAGGCAGTATATTTGGCATCAATAATTTTCCAGTTGCCCAAGGCAAGCAAGGTGTTAGCATTCAAATATATTTTTAAAAATATATATTTTTTAATATATTCTCCAGATTTTCTTTTTAACATATAACAAAGTAATTTTAACATATTTGTAAATACATTCCAAAAATGTAGATTTGTATTTTTAAAGACATATTTTAAAATATTTTTCATACATTTTGTAATAAAAACGTATTTCAACAGTGTGTATATATATATATATATATATATATATATATATATTTATTGAAATATATTGAATATGGCCAAAATTGTAGCATTTCAAATATTTGGGAAGAATATTTTTTAAATGTATTTCAAATATATGTTTCTTTCATATGGGCTCTTCCAGCAATGCCAAATCATGTTCCATGTTACAGACACCTCCAAGGATATCAACCTATATTACACACCATTATAACTGAAGGGTTTTTGGATAAGGTATGTCTCTTTGGTGATGATATATCACTTACATATACAGGTGAAACTCGAAAAATTAGAATATCGTGCAAAAGTTCATTTATTTCAGTAATGCAACTTAAAAGGTGAAACTAATATATGAGATAGACTCATTACATGCAAAGCAAGATAGTTCAAGTCGTGATTTGTCATAATTGTGATGATTATGGCTTACAGCTCATGAAAACCCCAAATCCACAATCTCAGAAAATTAGAATATTACATGCAATCAATAAAACAAGGATTGTACATAGAACAATATTGGACCTCTGAAAAGTATAAGCATGCATATGTACTCAGTACTTGGTTTGGGCCCCTTTTGCAGCTATTACTGCTTTAATGCGGAGTGGCATGGAAGCTATCAGCCTGTGGCACTGCTGAGGTGTTATGGAAGACCAGGATGCTTCAATAGCGGCCTTCAGCTCTTCTGCATTGTTCGGTCTCTATGGGGTTCAGGTCAGGCAAGTTTGCTGGCCAATCAAGCACAGTAATCCCACGGTCATTGAACCAGGTTTTGGTGCTTTTAGCAGTGTGGGCAGGTGCCAAGTCCTGCTGGAAAATGAAGTCAGCATCCCCATAAAGCTTGTCTGCGGAAGGAAGCATGAAGTGCTCCAAAATCTTCTGGTAGACGGCTGCATTGACCCTGGACTTAATGAAGCACAGTGGACCAACACCAGCAGATGACATGGCTCCCCAAATCAACACAGACTGGGGAAACTTCACACTGGACTTCAAACATCTTGCAGTGTGTGCCTCTCCATTCTTCCTCCATACTCTGGGTCCTTGGTTTCCAAATGAGATGCAAAATTTGCTCTCATCAGAAAAGAGGACTTTGGAACACTGAGCAACAGACCAGGTCTGTTTTTCTTTAGCCCAGTTAAGATGCTTCTGACGTTGTTTGTTGTTCAGGAGTGGCTTGACAAGAGGAATACGACATTTGATGCACTGGCTTCAGCCTCAGTCCACTCCTTGTGAAAGTCCCCAACACTTTTGAATGGCCTTTTCCTGACAATCTTCTCCAGGGTGCGGTCATCCCTGCTGCTTGTGCACCTTTTTCTTCCACACTTTTCCCTTCCACATAACTTTCTATTAATGTGCTTTGATACAGCACTTTGGGAACATCCAACTTGTTTTGCAATTACCTTTTGAGGCTTTCCCTCCTTAGGAGGGTGTCAATGATGGTTTTCTGCACAACTGTCAGGTCAGCAGTCTTTCCCATGATTGTGATTCCTACTGAACCAGACTGAGAGACCATTTAAAGGCTCAGGAACCCTTTGCAGGTGTTATGGCTTAATTAGCTGATTAGAGTGGGACAATTTGAGCCTAGAATATTGCGCCTTTTCACAATATTCTAATTTTCTGAGATTGTGGATTTGGGGTTTTCATGAGCTGTAAGCCATAATCACCACAATTATGACAAATCACAGCTTGAACTATCTTGCTTTGCATGTAATGAGTCTATCTCATATATTAGTTTCACCTTTTAAGTTGCATTACTGAAATAAATGAACTCTTGCACAATATTCTAATTTTTCGAGTTTCACCTGTAGATTAAGTAGAACAGGACCTAGTACAGAACTCTGGAGTACACCACTAGTGACTGGTGTCTGTTCTGAGAACACTACAGGAGGGGCTTCAAATAAAGGGGCACTACTACCTACCAATATCCAGGACCAATATCCAAGCTGCCACCACCGACAAATTACAGGCTTGTGGGAGACCTTGTTCCTGATACCTCTGGCCAGTACAATCTGCAATTAGAGTGTATCTAAACTCAACAATAGAACTGTAATACTGTATATTACAACTTAACAGTCCTTAGATGTGGTGGTTCCTTCATTTGAAGGACTTTTTTCCCCTTTAGTTTAATGAGGTGATCATGCCAATAACACACTTCCTATCTTAAAGCAGAGTTCCAATCCCCCTAAAAATTTTTGTTAAAAGCAGATCCACGTTGACCTTACAAATAGCATTAACAATTGGAATCATTCAATATTAAAAGCATTGTAATTACTTAGAAAATAGTAAACATTTACCAGGATCTCGGAAGCAGGCAGGCGCCATGATGGCTGTGGGCATCTGAAGCCTGCAGGTATTTATTTCCTGGAATCGTGCTGCTGGCTATCCCAGCATGCACCACTCGTTCTCGTGCATGCGCAGTACAGACACTGCTCGGTGCGACGTGTGCAGTACAGGTTGCCATAGCAATGGTTGAAACACCACCCTTTTGCGTCATTTCTAGTTTCCAAGTCCCACAATTACAGGAAACCAAAGGACTCCTGTGATACAGGAAGCAACATCCCAGGAGACCTTGCAAATCACCTTACGACATCATCCAAAGGACTGGAAATGCAGGCTTGCAGTGGATTAAAAAGGTATGTAGGCTTGCAGTGGATTAAAAAGGTATGTATAATAAAAAACAAAAAATATCCAACTTGTGCTTTATTTCACAGGGACTACATAATAAGGTAAAATATTAAAAATGAGTGAAATTCCGCTTTAAGGTTTCTCCACTCTATGGAAAAAAAAAACAAGCATTTTTAAAAGTGCACTCAAAATACCTGTGACTAGAAGAATTTATATATGAACAAATTAACTTGTAAAGTATAAGCAAACAGCAAAAACATCAGTAAAAATTAGTTCATGTCCATAAGTGGATTTAACCATGAATCCTTAATCCAGGCATTTGAATCATCAAGAGCAATAAGACAGCTCTTGCTGCCTTTGTTGCTGCCCCTCACAAGATTGGAAAAATCTACAAAATGACATACAAACAAACAAGCAAGAAGAGCGTATGCTAAGTGCATTAGAGTTAAAAGCTTTAATGTTAAAATCAAATGCAAAATTGGCTTTAGCAAATGAAAAAAGCATTAGCTCAGTACTCCCCAGCATGGGTGCCACTCTGTTTTCACACTTGTGGTCTTGGGCAGCAGCACTGTCAGATAGAAAAATAGCTGCAGCTGAATGGCAGACCAGATCTCTGTACACAGGAACAGTGGGATTGATCTACAAAAAGTGGAGAGTGCAAAATCTGGTCCAGCTTTGCATGGTAGCCAATCAGCTTCTAACTTCAGATTGTTCAATTAAGCTTTGACAATAAAACCTGGAAGCTGATTGGTTTCTATGCAGAGCTGCACCAGATTTGACACTCTTCAGTTCTGGTAAATCAACCCCAGTGCAGGGGTGGACTGACCATTTGGAAACACGGGCACTGCTGGGGTCAGTAGGGGGCCCCATAAGATGCCCCTGGTACCTTTTTCATAGACTTTTTTGAGTTTGGGCAAGTGCACAGGGGCCCCATGATCCCCTATTGCCTGGGAGCCCCATGAGTTGTCAGTCCGCCCCTGCCCCAGTGTGTTGCAGGGAATCTCGTGGATGACATTACATGCAGGTGGTGCTACATTGACCAGCTGAACTATATAAAACATTTAGCAAAACAAATAGTTTTGATAAATGCACATAAAATAGGATCGCAGAGGAATACTGAAGTAAACAAAGGCGCTATTCGACATACACACATGGGAAAGATTTACTAAAACTAGAGCACACAAAATCTGGTTCAGCTGTGTATAGAAACCAATCAACTTCTAGGTTTGACGCAGGTTCACATCTGTGTGGGTGGTGCCGCTGCGGATCCGCACGAAAATCTGTGCAGCAGCACCACCCGCACAGAGGAATGCGGACCCGCGGGCGGGTGCCAATAGTTCTAATGGCACGCTGCTTGCACTGGAAAATGCAACCGTGCTGGGAACTGAGGTTCCCATGTGGGCTGCATTTTCAAAAGAATTGCAGGGACTTTTTCCCTGCGTGTCACGGGCATGGGAGTCCATTCAAATGAATGAGCACTCGTGCCTGCGCAAAACACTGCATATATGTGAACCAGGGCTCAGTCACTGGTCACACCGCTGCAATCTGTGCGCCATTTCAGCGTGATTTCTGAAGACTTTATTGCTACTTGTGAAGAATTTTAATGATTTCTTGTAATTTGCAGTTCAATTTCCAATAAATTCTGTGTATGTGAAATCAGACATGCAAGAACTACTTTAGAAATCACGCTGCAGCAAATTGCAAATGTTAAGACACTGACATTCACATTCATTAGATGCGATATGAGGTGCACTTACTGTCAAAGCTTAATTGGTTACTATGTACAACTGCACCAGATTCTGTAGGCTCCAGTTTTACATTTCCCCCACTGTGTACTAGGCAGCAGCTGGTTACCCAGACAAATGTAGTCATTTCAGATTGTGCTATATACAACTATGAAATGTAAAATATAAAAAGAGCACTCAACTCTATGAAAAATCAACCTTTGGACAACTGAATAGTCAGTTTTCGGAGTGGGTATTATTAGATGCACTAGTAAATTTATATAGACTTGAATAATGCATTAAAGCTGATCTGCAGCTAACACTTTTTAAGCAATTAGATGAGTTTTTTTCTCCTAAGTCTCCATGCATGTTGGGCATTTTGATAACGCTGGTAATGTTAGCATTGTAATGTCCCATTAAAAACATGAGTTTTCCAGTTTTTTTTAGTGTTTTTGCATTAGCGTTTTTTAGCTTTTTTTGGGGGTAAAAAAACATCTAAAAATGCCAGTTTGCAGCATTTTATCACGTTTTTCAGCATTTTTCAGTGTTAGAGCGTTTTTACAGCTAAAAAAACTCCTCTAGAAACCCACTAGTCCTGGGTTTTTTTTCCAGCCAAAAAACGTCCCTGCCAAAAAACATTGATTTCAGTCTATGTGTGCATGGACACATAGGATAACAAGCTGGGGGGTTAACTAGCTGTAGAAAACAACATCAAAAGCCAAAAACAGCAGCTGTAAAAACGTCAGGTGTGCGTGAGGACTTATTGGGATAAACGTTTTACATAAAGGAATAAAAGCTGACCACTGTAAAACACCCCTGTCAGTGGTAAATGTTTTTTCTCAACCCTCTAACTGCCACGTTTTGTAGACAACTTGGTCTGTTAAAGGAAGTTGAAAAATAACACACATACTGGTGAAAATAAAAGGGAAAAAATGAAAAAAGAAACGAATACAGCCACCACACTTATGGATTGGTAAGCTGCAATATATTCAGTTTCTGCTTTTGGGTTTAGCTATAAGCAGCCTGGCACACAAGCTTTGCAGACCACACCCACTGCTCTCACTAGCAGTTAGGCCCCTTTCACACGGGTGTTCCGTTTTTTCATCAGTTCAGTGACATTTTTTCCAAGAAAAAATGGATCAGTTCATATCAGTTTGTCATCAGTTTCAATCTGATTTTCATTCATTTTTTCATCAGTTTACATCCGTTTTTCATCTGTTTACATAAATTTTCATCCATTTACATTCGTTTTTTGTCCGTTTACTTCTGTTTTCATCCATCATTTGTCCATTTACATCAGTTTTTGTCCATTTTTCATTTGTTTACATCCTTTTTTTGTCTGTTTACAGTCGTTTTTTGTCCATTCTGTTTTTTTACAGAACAAAAATAGGGGTTTCTTCCGTTCAAAAAAATGAATGTTAACATGCGGACATTAACGGATGTAAACAGATCATCATCTGTTTACATCCTCTAGTCCATAGAAATGCATGGGTGTCCATTTTTCATCTGTGAATGGACAGATGAAAAACGGACATATGGAACTTCCTTGTGAAAGGGGCCTTACAAGTTAGATAAGCTGGACAAAATCACTCAGGCCTCATGCACACTGGGTGTCAAAAACGCTGCTTTTAGGCCCTTTTCACACAGGCGTTCTGTTTTTTTCATCAGTTCAGTCACATTTTTTCCAAGAAAAGATGGATCAGTTCACATCAGTTTTTCATCAGTTTACATCCTTTTTCATCCATTTTAATCTGTTTACACCTGTTTCTGTCCAGTTACATTGGTTTTTGTCCATTTACATCTGTTTTTTGTCTGTTCTGTTTATTTACGGAAGAAAAAAAGGGTTTTCTTCCATTCAAGAAAAAAGGATGTTAACGGATGCAGACATTAATAAATGTAAACAGATGATCATCTGTTTACATCCGCTACTCCATAGAAATACATGGGTGTCTGTTTTTCACCCATAAACGGACAGATGAAAAAAACGGACATACGGAACGCCCTTGAGAAAGGGGCCTTACAGGCCTTTGTTTTTGTTTTTGCCTCTAAATGCCCCTCTCTGTTAGGCTATGTGTTCATGCAGACATAGGCATTAACAGACATTTAGAGGCAGGAAAGAAAAATCAATTGCGCGTTCAGAAGAGGAGCGTTTGAGCAGAAAAATGCTTGACACACCTAGACACCTGTAAATGCATGTAAACAAGCCTAAATGCTAGGCACATTTAGTACTTGAGCATTGAAGAAAACATAAAAAAGTGAGCGCTCTCCAGTCAGCAGCTAATGCACTCAAGGCAATCTCAGCAAAACCTTCCAATATATACAGAAATAGAAAGTGCAGCGCTAATAAGTTGTGTATCTAGAAAGTCACATATATTATTCATGTGATCTAAAAGACACACTGTAATAAGTAGCATGAAGAGAGGTTATGGCTAATACATCAGGTGATATAGTATGTCCAGACAAGTTGTCGCAGGATCCTGCATAGGGATCAAATGATAAAAATGCGCACTCATCGGACGCGCTATAGGTATGCGCATTTGATTTATATTCACTGGAAATCCCTCATCTATTGGGGAAGGTAAGCATCCGTCTGGAAGAAGGTGATCCTGATGTTCCCTCTTAGTGGTGTGTAATAATAGGCAGCTTCCAGGTCCAGAGATCCCCTTAAGGCTGGATATCCTCTGGATATAGAACTCCCTCCGGTGGTGATGGTGGGTAATAGGATATCCTGGAAGTTCTTAGCTCCAATAGGAGCCAAAAAAATGCCTCATAGTGTAGTATGATAAAACCAAAAATATATTTCAAAAATAGGTGTCATAAAAATATTGCAAGTAAACAGGGTAGAAACACTAAAAGCAATAAATTAAAAATGCAAAGTGCTACTGACCCTAAAATGTGGTGGCCGCTGGGCCTCCTCGTGGCTCCAGGAGGCTAAGATGTCACGCTCTGTTGGCTCCTCCTAAAGGATCTGACAAAGGTGCTAAGTAGGTGCAATGTGGTGCATTGGCAGAGAACACACAGAGTCCCAGACTGCAGGTAACGATGTATTGTAGAACTTGCAAAACAGTACAACAATCCCCAACCAGGGAACTCACAATAGTCAGAGCAGAGAGTCAGCCATGAATAGGCCTGAGCTGGAGATAGCACCTGTCAAGGGGAGCATAATGTGGACTGCCTGGTCCAGCCCAAAAGGGAACTTGCTCAGATGCAGACGAAGGCCCTAAGTAGAGATGAGCGAATCGAAGTAGGTGAAGTGGAATTCGTTTCGAATATTAGGAAAATTTCGATTCGCGTCGAATCCGAAAATAAGCAGACTTTGGATGCGCGAATCGAAATTTTTCCTAAAATGGCAGCGACATGTGCGGCGACGGAGCGGGGATGTCTGGGAAGGCGCGCAGACAAGGCGCGCTGACCCATAATGCATTCATTCATGACATGTGATCGCATTAGCCAATCAGCAGCCAGCCAGCCAGCACAGTGTAATGGTCGAGCTATAAATGGCGGCCATTTTAGAATTCTCCATTTGCCTCCAGTCATTCAACAGAGGCAGACCTGGCTGTATTCAGGGAGAGAGTTAGGGACAGAGAAACGTTACTTAGGGATACAGAAACGTTAGTTAGGGCCACAGAATCGTTACTTAGGGCCACAGAAATGTTACTTAGGGCCACAGAAACGTTACTGAGGGCCACAGAATCGTTACATAGGGCCACAGAAACGTTACTTAGGGCCACAGAATTGTTACTTAGGGACAGACACAGAATTGTTACTGAGGGACACAGATTTGTTACTGAGGGCCACAGAATCGTTACTTAGGGCCACAGAAACGTTACTTAGGGCCACAGAAATGTTACTTAGGGCCACAGAATTGTTACTTAGGGACAGACACAGAATTGTTATTGAGGGACACAGAATTGTTACTGAGGGCCACAGAACCGTTACTTAGGGCCACAGAAACGTTACTTAGGGCCACAGAATTGTTACTTAGGGACAGACACAGAATTGTTACTGAGGGACACAGATTTGTTACTGAGGGCCACAGAAACGTTGCTTAGGGCCACAGAAACGTTACTTAGGGCCACAGAATCGTTAGTTAGGGCCACAGAAACGTTACTTAGGGATACAGAATTGTTACTGAGGGATACAGAATTGTTACTGAGGGCCACAGAATCGTTACTTAGGGCCACAGAAACTTTACTTAGGGCCACAGAAACGTTACTTAGGGCCACAGAAACGTTACTTAGGGCCACAGAATTGTTACTTAGGGACAGACACAGAATTGTTACTGAGGGACACAGATTTGTTACTGAGGGCCACAGAAACGTTACTTAGGGTCACAGAAACATTACTTAGGGCCACAGAATCGTTACTTAGGGCCACAGAAACGTTACTTAGGGCCACAGAATTGTTACTCAGGGACAGACACAGAATTGTTACTGAGGGATACAGAATTGTTACT
The DNA here is from genome assembly GCF_062004578.1 of Staurois parvus. NCBI lineage: Eukaryota > Metazoa > Chordata > Amphibia > Anura > Ranidae > Staurois > Staurois parvus. The sequence continues at coordinate 8,784,969 of NW_028318157.1, forward strand.
GAGGGACACAGAAACGTTACTTAGGGCCACAGAAACGTTACTTAGGGCCACAGAATTGTTACTTAGGGACAGACACAGAATTGTTACTGAGGGACACAGATTTGTTACTGAGGGCCACAGAAACGTTACTTAGGGCCACAGAAACGTTACTTAGGGCCACAGAAACGTTACTTAGGGCCACAGAAACTTTACTTAGGGCCACAGAAATGTTACTGAGGGACACAGAATTGTTACTGAGGGACACAGAATTGTTACTGAGGGCCACAGAACCGTTACTTAGGGCCACAGAAACGTTACTTAGGGACACAGAATTGTTACTCAGGAACAGACACAGAATTGTTACTGAGGGATACAGAATTGTAACTGAGGGCCACAGAAACGTTACTTAGGGCCACAGAAACGTTACTTAGGGCCACAGAAACGTTACTTAGGGCCACAGAATTGTTACTCAGGGACAGACACAGAATTGTTACTGAGGGATACAGAATTGTTACTGAGGGACACAGAACCGTTACTTAGGGCCACAGAAACGTTACTTAGGGACAGACACAGAATTGTTACTGAGGGACACAGATTTGTTACTGAGGGCCACAGAAACGTTACTTAGGGCCACAGTAACGTTACTTAGGGCCACAGAAACTTTACTTAGGGCCACAGAATTGTTACTCAGGGACAGACACAGAATTGTTACTGAGGGACACAGAATTGTTACTGAGGGCCACAGAACCGTTACTTAGGGCCACAGAAACGTTACTTAGGGACACAGAATTGTTACTCAGGGACAGACACAGAATTGTTACTGAGGGATACAGAATTGTTACTGAGGGACACAGAAACGTTACTTAGGGCCACAGAAACGTTACTTAGGGCCACAGAATTGTTACTTAGGGACAGACACAGAATTGTTACTGAGGGACACAGAATTGTTACTGAGGGCCACAGAACCGTTACTTAGGGCCACAGAAACATTACTTAGGGACACAGAAACGTTACTTAGGGACACAGAATCGTTACTTAGGGCCACAGAAACGTTACTTAGGGCCACAGAAACTTTACTTAGGGACACAGAATTGTTACTTAGGGACACAGAATTGTTACTCAGGGACAGACACAGAATTGTTACTGAGGGATACAGAATTGTTACTGAGGGACACAGAAACGTTACTTAGGGCCACAGAAACGTTACTTAGGGCCACAGAAACGTTACTTAGGGCCACAGAATTGTTACTGACAGACACAGAATTGTTACTGAGGGACACAGAATTGTTACTGAGGGCCACAGAACCGTTACTTAGGGCCACAGAAACGTTACTTAGGGCCACAGAAACTTTACTGAGGGCCACAGAAACGTTACTTAGGGCCACTGAAACGTTACTTAGGGACACAGAATTGTTACTCAGGGACAGACACAGAATTGTTACTGAGGGCCACAGAACTGTTACTGAGGGCCACAGAACTGTTACTTAGGGCCACAGAAACGTTACTTAGGGCCACAGAAACGTTACTTAGGGCCACAGAAACAATACTTAGGGCCACAGAATCGTTACTTAGGGCCACAGAAACGTTACTTAGGGCCACAGAAACGTTACTTAGGGACACAGAATTGTTACTCAGGGACAGACACAGAATTGTTACTGAGGGACACAGATTTGTTACTGAGGGCCACAGAACCGTTACTTAGGGCCACAGAAACGTTACTTAGGGACACAGAATTGTTACTCAGGGACAGACACAGAATTGTTACTCAGGGACAGACACAGAATTGTTACTCAGGGACAGACACAGAATTGTTACTGAGGGACACAGAATTGTTACTGAGGGACACAGAATTGTTACTGAGGGACACAGAATTGTTACTCAGGGACACAGAATTGTTACTGAGGGACACAGAATTGTTACTCAGGGACAGACACAGAATTGTTACTCAGGGACAGACACAGAATTGTTACTCAGGGACAGACACAGAATTGTTACTCAGGGACAGACACAGAATTGTTACTGAGGGACACAGAATTGTTACTGAGGGCCACAGAACTGTTACTTAGGGCCAGAGAAACGTTACTCAGGGACACAGAATTGTTACTCAGGGACAGACACAGAATTGTTACTCAGGGACAGACACAGAGTTGTTACTGAGGGACACAGAATTGTTACTGAGGGACACAGAATTGTTACTGAGGGCCACAGAACTGTTACTTAGGGCCACAGAAACGTTACTCAGGGACACAGAATTGTTACTCAGGGACAGACACAGAATTGTTACTGAGGGATACAGAATTGTTACTGAGGGACACAGAAACGTTACTTAGGGCCACAGAAACGTTACTTAGGGCCACAGAAACGTTACTTAGGGACACAGAATTGTTACTCAGGGACAGACACAGAAATGTTACTGAGGGACACAGAATTGTTACTTAGGGACACAGAATTGTTACTCAGGGACAGACACAGAATTGTTACTGAGGGACACAGAAACGTTACTTAGGGCCACAGAAACGTTACTTAGGGCCACAGAAACGTTGCTTAGGGCCACAGAATTGTTACTTAGGGACAGACACAGAATTGTTACTGAGGGACACAGAATTGTTACTGAGGGCCACAGAACCGTTACTTAGGGCCACAGAAACGTTACTTAGGGACACAGAATTGTTACTCAGGGACAGACACAGAATTGTTACTGAGGGACACAGAACCGTTACTTAGGGCCACAGAAACGTTACTTAGGGCCACAGAAACGTTACTTAGGGCCACAGAATCATTACTTAGGGCCACAGAAACGTTACTTAGGGACACAGAAACGTTATTTAGGGACACAGAATTGTTACTCAGGGAAAACACAGAATTGTTACTGAGGGACACAGAATTGTTACTGAGGGCCACAGAACTGTTACTGAGGGCCACAGAACTGTTACTTAGGGCCACAGAACTGTTACTTAGGGCCACAGAAACGTTACTTAGGGCCACAGAAACGTTACTTAGGGCCACAGAAACGTTACTTAGGGCCACAGAATCGTTACTTAGGGCCACAGAAACGTTTCTTAGGGCCACAGAAACGTTACTTAGGGACACAGAATTGTTACTCAGGGACAGACACAGAATTGTTACTGAGGGACACAGATTTGTTACTGAGGGCCACAGAACCGTTACTTAGGGCCACAGAAACGTTACTTAGGGACACAGAATTGTTACTCAGGGACAAACACAGAATTGTTACTCAGGGACAGACACAGAATTGTTACTCAGGGACACAGAATTGTTACTGAGGGACACAGAATTGTTACTGAGGGACACAGAATTGTTACTGAGGGCCACAGAACTGTTACTTAGGGCCAGAGAAACGTTACTCAGGGACACAGAATTGTTACTCAGGAACAGACACAGAATTGTTACTGAGGGACACAGAATTGTTACTGAGGGACACAGAATTGTTACTGAGGGACACAGAATTGTTACTGAGGGCCACAGAACTGTTACTTAGGGCCACAGAAACGTTACTCAGGGACACAGAATTGTTACTCAGGGACAGACACAGAATTGTTACTGAGGGATACAGAATTGTTACTGAGGGACACAGAAATGTTACTTAGGGCCACAGAAACGTTACTTAGGGCCACAGAAATGTTACCTAGGGACACAGAATTGTTACTCAGGGACAGACACAGAAATGTTACTGAGGGACACAGAATTGTTACTTAGGGACACAGAATTGTTACTCAGGGACAGACACAGAATTGTTACTGAGGGACACAGAAACGTTACTTAGGGCCACAGAAACGTTACTTAGGGCCACAGAAACGTTGCTTAGGGCCACAGAATTGTTACTTAGGGACAGACACAGAATTGTTACTGAGGGACACAGAATTGTTACTGAGGGCCACAGAACCGTTACTTAGGGCCACAGAAACGTTACTTAGGGACATAGAATTGTTACTCAGGGACAGACACAGAATTGTTACTGAGGGACACAGAACCGTTACTTAGGGCCACAGAAACGTTACTTAGGGCCACAGAAACGTTACGTAGGGCCACAGAATCATTACTTAGGGCCACAGAAACGTTACTTAGGGACACAGAAACGTTACTTAGGGCCACAGAATTGTTACTTAGGGACAGACACAGAATTGTTACTGAGGGACACAGATTTGTTACTGAGGGCCACAGAAACGTTACTTAGGGTCACAGAAACGTTACTTAGGGCCACAGAATCGTTACTTAGGGCCACAGAAACGTTACTTAGGGCCACAGAATTGTTACTCAGGGACAGACACAGAATTGTTACTGAGGGCCACAGAACCGTTACTTAGGGCCACAGAAACGTTACTTAGGGACACAGAATTGTTACTCAGGGACAGACACAGAATTGTTACTGAGGGATACAGAATTGTAACTGAGGGCCACAGAAACGTTACTTAGGGCCACAGAAACGTTACTTAGGGCCACAGAAACGTTACTTAGGGCCACAGAATTGTTACTCAGGGACAGACACAGAATTGTTACTGAGGGATACAGAATTGTTACTGAGGGACACAGAACCGTTACTTAGGGCCACAGAAACGTTACTTAGGGACAGACACAGAATTGTTACTGAGGGACACAGATTTGTTACTGAGGGCCACAGAAACGTTACTTAGGGCCACAGAAACGTTACTTAGGGCCACAGAAACTTTACTTAGGGCCACAGAATTGTTACTCAGGGACAGACACAGAATTGTTACTGAGGGACACAGAATTGTTACTGAGGGCCACAGAACCGTTACTTAGGGCCACAGAAACGTTACTTAGGGACACAGAATTGTTACTCAGGGACAGACACAGAATTGTTACTGAGGGATACAGAATTGTTACTGAGGGACACAGAAACGTTACTTAGGGCCACAGAAACGTTACTTAGGGCCACAGAATTGTTACTTAGGGACAGACACAGAATTGTTACTGAGGGACACAGAATTGTTACTGAGGGCCACAGAACCGTTACTTAGGGCCACAGAAACATTACTTAGGGACACAGAAACGTTACTTAGGGACACAGAATCGTTACTTAGGGCCACAGAAACGTTACTTAGGGCCACAGAAACTTTACTTAGGGACACAGAATTGTTACTTAGGGACACAGAATTGTTACTCAGGGACAGACACAGAATTGTTACTGAGGGATACAGAATTGTTACTGAGGGACACAGAAACGTTACTTAGGGCCACAAAAAACGTTACTTAGGGCCACAGAAACGTTACTTAGGGCCACAGAATTGTTACTTAGGGACAGACACAGAATTGTTACTGAGGGACACAGAATTGTTACTGAGGGCCACAGAACCGTTACTTAGGGCCACAGAAACGTTACTTAGGGCCACAGAAACGTTACTGAGGGCCACAGAAACGTTACTTAGGGCCACTGAAACGTTACTTAGGGACACAGAATTGTTACTCAGGGACAGACACAGAATTGTTACTGAGGGCCACAGAACTGTTACTGAGGGCCACAGAAACGTTACTTAGGGCCACAGAAACGTTACTTAGGGCCACAGAAACAATACTTAGGGCCACAGAATCGTTACTTAGGGCCACAGAAACGTTACTTAGGGCCACAGAAACGTTACTTAGGGACACAGAATTGTTACTCAGGGACAGACACAGAATTGTTACTGAGGGACACAGATTTGTTACTGAGGGCCACAGAAACGTTACTTAGGGACACAGAATTGTTACTCAGGGACAGACACAGAATTGTTACTCAGGGACAGACACAGAATTGTTACTGAGGGACACAGAATTGTTACTGAGGGACACAGAATTGTTACTGAGGGACACAGAATTGTTACTCAGGGACACAGAATTGTTACTGAGGGACACAGAATTGTTACTGAGGGACACAGAATTGTTACTCAGGGACAGACACAGAATTGTTACTCAGGGACAGACACAGAATTGTTACTCAGGGACAGACACAGAATTGTTACTGAGGGACACAGAATTGTTACTGAGGGCCACAGAACTGTTACTTAGGGCCAGAGAAACGTTACTCAGGGACACAGAATTGTTACTCAGGGACAGACACAGAATTGTTACTCAGGGACAGACACAGAATTGTTACTGAGGGACACAGAATTGTTACTGAGGGACACAGAATTGTTACTGAGGGCCACAGAACTGTTACTTAGGGCCACAGAAACGTTACTCAGGGACACAGAATTGTTACTCAGGGACAGACACAGAATTGTTACTGAGGGATACAGAATTGTTACTGAGGGACACAGAAACGTTACTTAGGGCCACATAAACGTTACTTAGGGCCACAGAAACGTTACTTAGGGACACAGAATTGTTACTCAGGGACAGACACAGAAATGTTACTGAGGGACACAGAATTGTTACTTAGGGACACAGAATTGTTACTCAGGGACAGACACAGAATTGTTACTGAGGGACACAGAAACGTTACTTAGGGCCACAGAAACGTTACTTAGGGCCACAGAAACGTTGCTTAGGGCCACAGAATTGTTACTTAGGGACAGACACAGAATTGTTACTGAGGGACACAGAATTGTTACTGAGGGCCACAGAACCGTTACTTAGGGCCACAGAAACGTTACTTAGGGACACAGAATTGTTACTCAGGGACAGACACAAAATTGTTACTGAGGGACACAGAACCGTTACTTAGGGCCACAGAAACGTTACTTAGGGCCACAGAAACGTTACTTAGGGCCACAGAATCATTACTTAGGGCCACAGAAACGTTACTTAGGGACACAGAAACGTTACTTAGGAACACAGAATTGTTACTCAGGGAAAACACAGAATTGTTACTGAGGGACACAGAATTGTTACTGAGGGCCACAGAACTGTTACTGAGGGCCACAGAACTGTTACTTAGGGCCACAGAACTGTTACTTAGGGCCACAGAAACGTTACTTAGGGCCACAGAAACGTTACTTAGGGCCACAGAAACGTTACTTAGGGCCACAGAATCGTTACTTAGGGCCACAGAAACGTTACTTAGGGACACAGAATTGTTACTCAGGGACAGACACAGAATTGTTACTGAGGGACACAGATTTGTTACTGAGGGCCACAGAACCATTACTTAGGGCCACAGAAACGTTACTTAGGGACACAGAATCGTTACTCAGGGACAGACACAGAATTGTTACTCAGGGACAGACACAGAATTGTTACTCAGGGACACAGAATTGTTACTGAGGGACACAGAATTGTTACTGAGGGACACAGAATTGTTACTGAGGGCCACAGAACTGTTACTTAGGGCCAGAGAAACGTTACTCAGGGACACAGAATTGTTACTCAGGGACAGACACAGAATTGTTACTGAGGGACACAGAATTGTTACTGAGGGACACAGAATTGTTACTGAGGGACACAGAATTGTTACTGAGGGCCACAGAACTGTTACTTAGGGCCACAGAAACGTTACTCAGGGACACAGAATTGTTACTCAGGGACAGACACAGAATTGTTACTGAGGGATACAGAATTGTTACTGAGGGACACAGAAATGTTACTTAGGGCCACAGAAACGTTACTTAGGGCCACAGAAACGTTACTTAGGGACACAGAATTGTTACTCAGGGACAGACACAGAAATGTTACTGAGGGACACAGAATTGTTACTTAGGGACACAGAATTGTTACTCAGGGACAGACACAGAATTGTTACTGAGGGACACAGAAACGTTACTTAGGGCCACAGAAACGTTACTTAGGGCCACAGAAACGTTGCTTAGGGCCACAGAATTGTTACTTAGGGACAGACACAGAATTGTTACTGAGGGACACAGAATTGTTACTGAGGGCCACAGAACCGTTACTTAGGGCCACAGAAACATTACTTAGGGACACAGAATTGTTACTCAGGGACAGACACAGAATTGTTACTGAGGGACACAGAACCGTTACTTAGGGCCACAGAAACGTTACTTAGGGCCACAGAAACGTTACTTAGGGCCACAGAATCATTACTTAGGGCCACAGAAACGTTACTTAGGGACACAGAAACGTTACTTAGGGACACAGAATTGTTACTCAGGGACAGACACAGAATTGTTACTGAGGGATACAGAATTGTTACTGAGGGCCACAGAACTGTTACTGAGGGCCACAGAACTGTTACTTAGGGCCACAGAACTGTTACTTAGGGCCACAGAAACGTTACTTAGGGCCACAGAAACGTTACTTAGGGCCACAGAATCGTTACTTAGGGCCACAGAAACGTTTCTTAGGGCCACAGAAACGTTACTTAGGGACACAGAATTGTTACTCAGGGACAGACACAGAATTGTTACTGAGGGACACAGATTTGTTACTGAGGGCCACAGAACCGTTACTTAGGGCCACAGAAACGTTACTTAGGGACACAGAATTGTTACTCAGGGACAGACACAGAATTGTTACTCAGGGACAGACACAGAATTGTTACTCAGGGACACAGAATTGTTACTGAGGGACACAGAATTGTTACTGAGGGACACAGAATTGTTACTGAGGGCCACAGAACTGTTACTTAGGGCCAGAGAAACGTTACTCAGGGACACAGAATTGTTACTCAGGGACAGACACAGAATTGTTACTGAGGGACACAGAATTGTTACTGAGGGACACAGAATTGTTACTGAGGGACACAGAATTGTTACTGAGGGCCACAGAACTGTTACTTAGGGCCACAGAAACGTTACTCAGGGACACAGAATTGTTACTCAGGGACAGACACAGAATTGTTACTGAGGGATACAGAATTGTTACTGAGGGACACAGAAACGTTACTTAGGGCCACAGAAACGTTACTTAGGGCCACAGAAACGTTACTTAGGGACACAGAATCGTTACTTAGGGCCACAGAAACGTTACTTAGGGCCACAGAAACTTTACTTAGGGACACAGAATTGTTACTTAGGGACACAGAATTGTTACTCAGGGACAGACACAGAATTGTTACTGAGGGATACAGAATTGTTACTGAGGGACACAGAAACGTTACTTAGGGCCACAGAAACGTTACTTAGGGCCACAGAATTGTTACTTAGGGACAGACACAGAATTGTTACTGAGGGACACAGAATTGTTACTGAGGGCCACAGAACCGTTACTTAGGGCCACAGAAACGTTACTTAGGGACACAGAATTGTTACTCAGGGACAGACACAGAATTGTTACTGAGGGACACAGAACCGTTACTTAGGGCCACAGAAACGTTACTTAGGGCCACAGAAACGTTACTTAGGGCCACAGAATCGTTACTTAGGGCCACAGAAACGTTACTTAGGGACACAGAAACGTTACTTAGGGACACAGAATTGTTACTCAGGGACAGACACAGAATTGTTACTGAGGGACACAGAATTGTTACTGAGGGCCACAGAACTGTTACTGAGGGCCACAGAACTGTTACTTAGGGCCACAGAAATGTTACTTAGGGCCACAGAAACGTTACTTAGGGCTACAGAAACGTTACTTAGGGCCACAGAATCGTTACTTAGGGCCACAGAAACGTTACTTAGGGCCACTGAAACGTTACTTAGGGACACAGAATGGTTACTCAGGGACAGACACAGAATTGTTACTGAGGGACACAGATTTGTTACTGAGGGACACAGAACCGTTACTTAGAGCCACAGAAACGTTACTTAGGGACACAGAATTGTTACTCAGGGACAGACACAGAATTGTTACTCAGGGACACAGAATTGTTACTGAGGGACACAGAATTGTTACTGAGGGACACAGAATTGTTACTGAGGGACACAGAATTGTTACTCAGGGACACAGAATTGTTACTGAGGGACACAGAATTGTTACTGAGGGACACAGAATTGTTACTCAGGGACAGACACAGAATTGTTACTCAGGGACAGACACAGAATTGTTACTCAGGGACAGACACAGAATTGTTACTGAGGGACACAGAATTGTTACTGAGGGACACAGAATTGTTACTGAGGGCCACAGAATTTTTACTCAGGGACACAGAATTGTTACTGAGGGACACAGAATTGTTACTGAGGGACACAGAATTGTTACTCAGGGACAGACACAGAATTGTTACTGAGGGACACAGAATTGTTACTGAGGGCCACAGAACTGTTACTTAGGGCCAGAGAAACGTTACTCAGGGACACAGAATTGTTACTCAGGGACAGACACAGAATTGTTACTCAGGGACAGACACAGAATTGTTACTGAGGGACACAGAATTGTTACTGAGGGACACAGAATTGTTACTGAAGGCCACAGAACTGTTACTTAGGGCCACAGAAACGTTACTCAGGGACACAGAATTGTTACTCAGGGACAGACACAGAATTGTTACTGAGGGATACAGAATTGTTACTGAGGGACACAGAAACGTTACTTAGGGCCACAGAAACGTTACTTAGGGCCACAGAAACGTTACTCAGGGACACAGAATTGTTACTCAGGGACAGACACAGAAATGTTACTGAGGGACACAGAATTGTTACTTAGGGACACAGAATTGTTACTCAGGGACAGACACAGAATTGTTACTGAGGGACACAGAACCGTTACTTAGGGCCACAGAAACGTTACTTAGGGCCACAGAAACGTTACTTAGGGCCACAGAATCATTACTTAGGGCCACAGAAACGTTACTTAGGGACACAGAAACGTTACTTAGGGACACAGAATTGTTACTCAGGGACAGACACAGAATTGTTACTGAGGGACACAGAATTGTTACTGAGGGCCACAGAACTGTTACTGAGGGCCACAGAACTGTTACTTAGGGCCACAGAAACGTTACTTAGGGCCACAGAAACGTTACTTAGGGCTACAGAAACGTTACTTAGGGCCACAGAATCGTTACTTAGGGCCACAGAATCGTTACTTAGGGCCACAGAAACGTTTCTTAGGGCCACAGAAACGTTACTTAGGGACACAGAATTGTTACTCAGGGACAGACACAGAATTGTTACTGAGGGACACAGATTTGTTACTGAGGGCCACAGAACCGTTACTTAGGGCCACAGAAACGTTACTTAGGGACACAGAATTGTTACTCAGGGACAGACACAGAATTGTTACTGAGGGACACAGAATTGTTACTGAGGGCCACAGAACTGTTACTTAGGGCCAGAGAAACGTTACTCAGGGACACAGAATTGTTACTCAGGGACAGACACAGAATTGTTACTGAGGGACACAGAATTGTTACTGAGGGACACAGAATTGTTACTGAGGGACACAGAATTGTTACTGAGGGCCACAGAACTGTTACTTAGGGCCACAGAAACGTTACTCAGGGACACAGAATTGTTACTCAGGGACAGACACAGAATTGTTACTGAGGGATACAGAATTGTTACTGAGGGACACAGAAACGTTACTTAGGGCCACAGAAACGTTACTTAGGGCCACAGAAACGTTACTTAGGGCCACAGAATCGTTACTTAGGGCCACAGAAATGTTACTTAGGGCCACAGAAACTTTACTTAGGGACACAGAATTGTTACTTAGGGACACAGAATTGTTACTCAGGGACAGACACAGAATTGTTACTGAGGGATACAGAATTGTTACTGAGGGACACAGAAACGTTACTTAGGGCCACAGAAACGTTACTTAGGGCCACAGAATTGTTACTTAGGGACAGACACAGAATTGTTACTGAGGGACACAGAATTGTTACTGAGGGACACAGAATTGTTACTGAGGGCCACAGAACCGTTACTTAGGGCCACAGAAACGTTACTTAGGGACACAGAATTGTTACTCAGGGACAGACACAGAATTGTTACTGAGGGAAACAGAACCGTTACTTAGGGCCACAGAAACGTTACTTAGGGCCAAAGAAATGTTACTTAGGGCCACAGAAACGTTACTTAGGGCTACAGAAACGTTACTTAGGGCCACAGAATCGTTACTTAGGGCCATAGAAACGTTACTTAGGGCCACTGAAACGTTACTTAGGGACACAGAATTGTTACTCAGGGACAGACACAGAATTGTTACTGAGGGACACAGAATTGTTACTGAGGGCCACAGTACTGTTACTGAGGGCCACAGAACTGTTACTTAGGGCCACAGAAATGTTACTTAGGGCCACAGAAACGTTACTTAGGGCCACAGAAACGTTACTTAGGGCTACAGAAACGTTACTTAGGGCCACAGAATCGTTACTTAGGGCCATAGAAACGTTACTTAGGGCCACTGAAACGTTACTTAGGGACACAGAATGGTTACTCAGGGACAGACACAGAATTGTTACTGAGGGACACAGATTTGTTACTGAGGGACACAGAACCGTTACTTAGAGCCACAGAAACGTTACTTAGGGACACAGAATTGTTACTCAGGGACAGACACAGAATTGTTACTCAGGGACACAGAATTGTTACTGAGGGACACAGAATTGTTACTGAGGGACACAGAATTGTTACTCAGGGTTACAGAATTGTTACTGAGGGACACAGAATTGTTACTCAGGGGCACAGAATTGTTACTGAGGGACACAGAATTGTTACTCAGGGACAGACACAGAATTGTTACTCAGGGACAGACACAGAATTGTTACTCAGGGACAGACACAGAATTGTTACTGAGGGACCCAGAATTGTTACTGAGGGCCACAGAAACGTTACTTAGGGCCAGAGAAACGTTACTCAGGGACACAGAATTGTTTCTCAGGGACAGACACAGAATTGTTACTGAGGGACACAGAATTGTTACTGAGGGCCACAGAAACATTACTTAGGGCCAGAGAAACGTTACTCAGGGACACAGAATTGTTTCTCAGGGACAGACACAGAATTGTTACTGAGGGACACAGAATTGTTACTGAGGGCCACAGAACCGTTACTTAGGGCCACAGAATCGTTACTTAGGGCCACAGAATCATTACTTAGGGCCACAGAAACGTTACTTAGGGCCACAGAAACGTTACTTAGGGACACAGAATTGTTACTCAGGGACAGACACAGAATTGTTACTGAGGGACACAGATTTGTTACTGAGGGCCACAGAACCGTTACTTAGGGCCACAGAATCGTTACTTAGGGACACAGAATTGTTACTCAGGGACAGACACAGAATTGTTACTCAGGGACAGACACAGAATTGTTACTGAGGGACACAGAATTGTTACTGAGGGACACAGAATTGTTACTGAGGGCCACAGAAACATTACTTAGGGCCAGAGAAACGTTACTCAGGGACACAGAATTGTTTCTCAGGGACAGACACAGAATTGTTACTGAGGGACACAGAATTGTTACTGAGGGCCACAGAACCGTTACTTAGGGCCACAGAATCGTTACTTAGGGCCACAGAATCATTACTTAGGGCCACAGAAACGTTACTTAGGGCCACAGAAACGTTACTTAGGGACACAGAATTGTTACTCAGGGACAGACACAGAATTGTTACTGAGGGACACAGATTTGTTACTGAGGGCCACAGAACCGTTACTTAGGGCCACAGAATCGTTACTTAGGGACACAGAATTGTTACTCAGGGACAGACACAGAATTGTTACTCAGGGACAGACACAGAATTGTTACTGAGGGACACAGAATTGTTACTGAGGGACACAGAATTGTTACTGAGGGACACAGAATTGTTACTCAGGGACACATAATTGTTACTCAGGGACACAGAATTGTTACTGAGGGACACAGAATTGTTACTGAGGGACACAGAATTGTTACTGAGGGCCACAGAACTGTTACTTAGGGCCAGAGAAACGTTACTCAGGGACACAGAATTGTTACTCAGGGACAGACACAGAATTGTTACTGAGGGACACAGAATTGTTACTGAGGGACACAGAATTGTTACTGAGGGCCACAGAACTGTTACTTAGGGCCACAGAAACGTTACTCAGGGACACAGAATTGTTACTCAGGGACAGACACAGAATTGTTACTGAGGGATACAGAATTGTTACTGAGGGACACAGAAACGTTACTTAGGGCCACAGAAACATTACTTAGGGACACAGAATCGTTACTTAGGGCCACAGAAACGTTACTTAGGGCCACAGAAACTTTACTTAGGGACACAGAATTGTTACTTAGGGACACAGAATTGTTACTCAGGGACAGACACAGAAATGTTACTGAGGGATACAGAATTGTTACTGAGGGACACAGAAACGTTACTTAGGGCCACAGAAACGTTACTTAGGGCCACAGAATTGTTACTTAGGGACAGACACAGAATTGTTACTGAGGGACACAGAATTGTTACTGAGGGCCACAGAACTGTTACTGAGGGCCACAGAACTGTTACTTAGGGCCACAGAAACGTTACTTAGGGCCACAGAATCGTTACTTAGGGCCACAGAATCGTTACTTAGGGCCACAGAAACGTTACTTAGGGCCACTGAAACGTTACTTAGGGACACAGAATTGTTACTCAGGGACAGACACAGAATTGTTACTGAGGGACACAGATTTGTTACTGAGGGCCACAGATCCGTTACTTAGGGCCACAGAAACGTTACTTAGGGACACAGAATTGTTACTCAGGGACAGACACAGTATTGTTACTCAGGGACAGACACAGAATTGTTACTCAGGGACACAGAATTGTTACTGAGGGACACAGAATTGTTACTGAGGGACACAGAATTGTTACTGAGGGACACAGAATTGTTACTCAGGGACACAGAATTGTTACTGAGGGACACAGAATTGTTACTGAGGGACACAGAATTGTTACTGAGGGACAGACACAGAATTGTTACTCAGGGACAGACACAGAATTGTTACTCAGGGACAGACACAGAATTGTTACTCAGGGACAGACACAGAATTGTTACTCAGGGACAGACACAGAATTGTTACTGAGGGACACAGAATTGTTACTGAGGGCCACAGAAACGTTACTTAGGGCCAGAGAAACGTTACTCAGGGACACAGAATTGTTACTCAGGGACAGACACAGAATTGTTACTGAGGGACACAGAATTGTTACTGAGGGCCACAGAACCGTTACTTAGGGCCACAGAAACGTTACTTAGGGACACAGAATTGTTACTCAGGGACAGACACAGAATTGTTACTGAGGGATACAGAATTGTTACTGAGGGACACAGAAACGTTACTTAGGGCCACAGAAACGTTACTTAGGGACAGACACAGAATTGTTACTGAGGGACACAGATTTGTTACTGAGGGCCACAGAAACGTTACTTAGGGCCACAGAAACGTTACTTAGGGCCACAGAATCGTTACTTAGGGCCACAGAAACGTTACTTAGTGCCACAGAAACTTTACTTAGGGCCACAGAATTGTTACTCAGGGACAGACACAGAATTGTTACTGAGGGACACAGAATTGTTACTGAGGGCCACAGAACCATTACTTAGGGCCACAGAAACGTTACTTAGGGACACAGAATTGTTACTCAGGGACAGACAGAATTGTTACTGAGGGATACAGAATTGTTACTGAGGGACACAGAAACGTTACTTAGGGCCACTGAAACGTTACTTAGGGCCACAGAAACGTTACTTAGGGCCACAGAATTGTTACTTAGGGACAGACACAGAATTGTTACTGAGGGACACAGAATTGTTACTTAGGGCCACAGAACCGTTACTTAGGGCCACAGAAACGTTACTTAGGGACACAGAATTGTTACTCAGGGACAGACACAGAATTGTTACTGAGGGACACAGAACCGTTACTTAGGGCCACAGAAACGTTACTTAGGGCCACAGAAACGTTACTGAGGGCCACAGAAACGTTACTTAGGGACACAGACTTGTTACTTAGGGACAGACACAGAATTGTTACTGAGGGCCACAGAACTGTTACTGAGGGCCACAGAACTGTTACTTAGGGCCACAGAAACGTTACTTAGGGCCACAGAAACGTTACTTAGGGCCACAGAAACGTTACTTAGGGACACAGAATTGTTACTCAGGGACAGACACAGAATTGTTTCTGAGGGACACAGATTTGTTACTGAGGGCCACAGAACCGTTACTGAGGGCCACAGAAACGTTACTTAGGGACACAGAATTGTTACTCAGGGACAGACACAGAATTGTTAATCAGGGACAGACACAGAATTGTTACTCAGGGACACAGAATTGTTACTGAGGGACACAGAATTGTTACTGAGGTACACAGAATTGTTACTCAGGGACACAGAATTGTTACTGAGGGACACAGAATTGTTACTCAGGGACACAGAATTGTTACTGTGGGACACAGAATTGTTACTGAGGGACACAGAATTGTTACTCAGGGACAGACACAGAATTGTTACTCAGGGACAGACACAGAATTGTTACTGAGGGCCACAGAACTGTCACTTAGGGCCAGAGAAACGTTACTCAGGGACACAGAATTGTTACTCAGGGACAGACACAGAATTGTTACTCAGGGACAGACACAGAATTGTTACTGAGGGACACAGAATTGTTACTGAGGGACACAGAATTGTTTCTGAGGGCCACAGAACTGTTACTTAGGGCCACAGAAACGTTACTCAGGGACACAGAATTATTACTCAGGGACAGACACAGAATTGTTACTCAGGGACACAGAATCGTTTAATTAAAGAGTATGTCAGACAACATGCAGAGGAGTGGCAGAGGAGGCAATGTTTTTGGAGCGAGCAGACGTGGCAGCAGAGGAAGGGGTCGAGGCAGCACTATTCGCAGCCAGAGGCCAGTGCTCCCGGTGTCATCCAGCGGTCGTGTCTCCACCGACAACCCTGCCGTCATCGATTGGTTTGCTCGGTCGTCTTCCTCTTCCCAGGTCACCTCTGACACCTACAGTCAACGGTCGGTGGGTACGTCAGACACAACCGTTAGTTGGCATGGCCCGGGAGCAAGCCCACTGAAATCACGTGTCCTCTACCTGCCCCTGTCCTTTGGTGTTCCCTCACCAAGCGAAGTATCGCATGCTGTGGGCTCAGCCCCACTGTACAGTGAGGAAGAGCTAACAGAGGGCGGTCAGGAACGGGGGGAGACAACCGCCTCTTCAGAAGCCAGGCGAAGAAGTAGTGGCGAGGAGAGTGGCTCGGTAGCCGGTCTAGAGACAGGTCTGTCTCCTGACCCACACGCAGCCGAGGGGGCTAGTAGTGAGGCGGAGACCCTAATTGATGATGATGAGGCTGATCGCACTTGGCAGCCTCGTCGTCATCAGGCTATTGCTTCCGCATCATCAGGAGAAGAGGGTGGCAGCTTGGCAGTGAGCAAAACAGTCGGTGGGTTGCCTAGGAGGCAGCAGGGTCGCAGCAGTGTCAGTGGAGGCAAACGGCCACGGAGTACAGCACCAGCTCCACTGCAGCCTACCACCACGGCCAGTAGTGGTGCCGGTGTGCACGGAGGAAGCAGCAGTCAGCCAGTGAGGAGTATCGGGGGCAAAGTTTCCTACTCGGCGGTGTGGCAATTTTTTGTCAAGCCGCCCGAGGAAGTAAACGTAGCCGTATATCGACTATGTGGCCAGAAAGTCAAGCGTGGCCAGGGGGCCCATGTTGGGACTACAGCGTTGCGGCAGCATATGCAGCGTCGCCATTTGGTGGCCTGGGAAAACCGTGATAAAGATACGGCGGTTCTGCCCGCCCCAGCCCCCGCTCCATCACCCGCTCCGTTACTTGCTCCGTCACCCGACGTCAATCGCCCTCTATCAGCCAGTCAAGGCTCCAACACCTCTGCTGAGGGGAGTTGTCGCTCGTTGGCATCTTCCGCTCGTTCAGATGCTCCTTCTCCTGCTACTCCTCTTCACGGATTCCGTCAGCAGTCTTTCTTGGAATCCGTTTCCAAGAGACAACAGTTTGCGAGCACGCACCCGACGGTGCAAAAGCTGAACGTCCTCCTGTCCAAGTTGCTGGTGCTGCAGTCCCTCCCTTTCCAAGTGGTGGACTCAGCACCTTTCTGAGAAATGATGGCTTGTGCCGCGCCGCGGTGGAGAGTGCCAAGCCGTCATTTCTTCGCCAAAAAGGCAGTGCCAGCCCTGCATTCACATGTAGAAGAGATGGTGGGCCAGTCTTTGAGCATGTCGGTCTCTGCCAAAGTGCACGGCAGCGCCGACGTGTGGAGCTGTAACTACGGTCAGGGACAGTACATGTCATTTACGGCCCACTGGGTGAACGTGGTGCCGTCACAGCCGCACCAGCAACTTGGACAGGTCACGCCGCTTTTTCCTCCACGTTTGCACGTCCTTGGTCCACAAAAGATGTCCGCCTCTACCACCTCTTCTTCCTTCGTGTCCTCAGCTGCCACCCCCGTGCCAAGTCCCATTACCCGACCGGCATATCACATGTGCAGGGCGCAACGGTGTCACGCTGTGCTGCACCTGGTATGCCTTGGCGAACGTAGTCACACAGGGGAGGAACTTCTCAGTGTAATGAACAGAGAAATCGACAGATGGCTGTCTCCGCGCAAACTGAAAATCGGAACCATGTTGACCGACAACGGAAAGAACATGGTGTCTGCTCTGCGTCAAGGAAGGTTGTGCCATGCGCCATGCATGGCTCACGTGTTCAATCTGGTTGTCAAGTGGTTCCTAAAATCCACCATCCCACTGCTAAGACATCCTTAAAATGTCACGTAAACTTTGCATGCATTTCAGCCATTCCTACACCGCAAAGCACACCCTCCTTGAGCTGCAGAGGCAGAACGGAATTCCACAGCATCGCCTGATCTGCGACGTTGCAACAAGGTGGAATTCAACCCTACACATGTTAGACCGCCTTTACGAACAGCGAAAGGCCATCACCGATTTCCTGATGTTACAAGCGGACAAAGGTACTCCCCTGTGTAACTTCGATGTCAGCCATTGGCAGCTCATGCGTGACCCCTGCCGCTTGCTCAGGCCCTTTGAGGAGGCCACGCTATTCGTGAGTCGGCAGGACTATGGGATGAACGACGTCATTCCTCTGTTGCACGTCCTGGAACAAATGCTGTTAACAATGGCTGGTCAGGGTGCGGTAGACGTGGCGCACAGATCTCAACGCCACATGACCCCTGTGGGGGCAGGACAGGAAGAAGAGGAGGAGGTAGAGGAGGACATTGGTGCTCAGGAATTATTGAGTGAAATGGGTGGTTTTTCCACTCAGCGGACAGGAGTGGAGGAGCAGGAGCATCTGGTAGAGGAGGAGGAGACAGAGGACCCAGACGCACCGTGGCAGTAAGCTGTGGAGATGGAGGCAGGGAGTCCCTCGCATTCCTTGGCACAAATGGCCCATAGCATGCTCGGTTGCTTGCGTAGCGACAGCCGAATAATAACCATCAGACAGAGGGATGACTTTTGGCTGTCCACCTTGTTGGACCCTCGCTACCGTTCAAAAATGGTGGCCTTTTTCACACCTGCTGAGAGGGAGGCCAAAATAACGTACTATAAAAACCACCTATGTAGTCAGTTGGTCTCTGCCTTTGTGCGCCAACGTCCATCCTCAGACACTGTGGGCCCTGTGCGCTCGCGTTCCGCTGCCATGGCAGCAGGGGAGGGGTGGGGTGGTAGGAGCAGTGGTAGCTCCACCAGCAGCGGATGCCTCAGTCTGCAGTCGATGATGAGTAGCTTTCTTCACCAGCGCAGTGAGGAAACTACTAACCAGCCGCAGCAGCAGCATCAGGTGGACCTGGAGCAGGACCTCAAACAACAGGCTTGGGCCTACTTGGACAGCACCCTGCCAACCGAGGTAGACAATCCCCTTGACTACTGGGCAACGAAACTTGACCTTTGGCCCCAACTAGCTGAATTTGCCCTTGAAAGACTGTCATGCCCGGCCAGTAGCGTGGCATCGGAGCGCGTGTTTAGTGCGGCAGGAGGTATTGTAACTCCGCGGAGGACACGACTGTCCACCCAAAGTGTGGAGAGACTCACGTTTGTGAAAATGAATCAGGCGTGGATTAGTCTGGATTTCAAACCACCAGTTCCTGACACAACTGACTAAATCTGCCATGAATCATGCCCCTGCCATGTGCCACTTTCACGTCTCCTCACACTGCTGGTGTGTTCAATTTTTTGACATAGGGTGCTGGCAGATTACGGACCTCCCATAGCTGCTGCCAGGCCCCTAATCTGCCATGGGCCCCTATACTGCCTCCTCATGCTGCTGCCAAGTCCAGAGTCTCTCATGGGTCCCTGTACGGCGTCCCATTGCTGCTGTCTCCATCGCCACACTCTGCCATGTGCCACTTTCAGGTCTCCTCACACTGCTGGTGTGTTCAATTTTTTGTCATAGGGTGCTGGCAGATTACGGGCCTCCCATAGCTGCTGCCAGGACCATAATCTGCCATGGGCCCCTGTACCGCCTCCTCATGCTGCTGCCAGGTCCACAGTGTCTCGTGCCATGTGCCACTTTCAGGTCTCCTCACACTGCTGGTGTGTTCAATTTTTTGACATAGGGTGCTTTCAGATTACGGACCTCCCATAGCTGCTGCCAGGCCCCTAATCTGCCATGGGCCCCTATACCGCCTCCTCATGCTGCTGCCAAGTCCAGAGTCTCTCATGGGTCCCTGTACGGCGTCCCATTGCTGCTGTCTCCATCGCCACACTCTGCCATGTGCCACTTTCAGGTCTCCTCACACTGCTGGTGTGTTCAATTTTTTGTCATAGGGTGCTGGCAGATTACGGGCCTCCCATAGCTGCTGCCAGGACCATAATCTGCCATGGGCCCCTGTACCGCCTCCTCATGCTGCTGCCAGGTCCACAGTGTCTCATGCCATGTGCCACTTTCAGGTCTCCTCACACTGCTGGTGTGTTCCATTTTTTGTCATAGGGTGCTGGCAGATTACGGGCCTCCTATAGCTGCTGCCAGGCCCCTAATCTGCCATGGGCCCCTATACTGCCTCCTCATGCTGCTGCCAAGTCCAGAGTCTCTCATGGGTCCCTGTACGGCCTCCCATTGCTGCTGTCTCCATCGCCACACTCTGCCATGTGCCACTTTCAGGTCTCCTCACACTGCTCGTGTGTTCCATTTTTTGTCATAGGGTGCTGGCAGATTACGGGCCTCCCATAGCTGCTGCCAGGCCCCTAATCTGCCATGGGCCCCTGTACCGCCTCCTCATGCTGCTGCCAGGTCCACAGTGTCTCATGCCATGTGCCACTTTCAGGTCTCCTCACACTGCTGGTGTGTTCCATTTTTTGTCATAGGGTGCTGGCAGATTACGGGCCTCCTATAGCTGCTGCCAGGCCCCTAATGTGCCATGGGCCCCTATACCGCCTCCTCATGCTGCTGCCAAGTCCAGAGTCTCTCATGGGTCCCTGTACGGCCTCCCATTGCTGCTGTCTCCATCGCCACACTCTGCCATGTGCCACTTTCATGTCTCCTCACACTGCTGGTGTGTTCCATTTTTTGTCATAGGGTGCTGGCAGATTACGGGCCTCCCATAGCTGCTGCCAGGCCCCTAATCTGCCATGGGCCCCTATACCGCCTCCTCATGCTGCTGCCAGGTCCAGAGTCTCTCATGGGTCCCTGTACGGCCTCCCATTGCTGCTGTCTCCATCGCCACACTCTGCCATGTGCCACTTTCAGATCTCCTCACACTGCTGGTGTGTTACATTTTTTGTCATAGGGTGCTGGCAGATTACGGGCCTCCCATTGCTGCTGCCAGGCCCGTAATCTGCCATGGGCCCCCGTACCGACTCCTCATGCTGTGACGTTGCAACAAGGTGGAATTCAACCCTACATATGTTAGACCGCCTTTACGAACAGCGAAAGGCCATCACAGATTTCCTGATGTTAAAAGCGGATAAAGGTACTCCCTGTGTAACTTAGATGTCAGCCATTGGCAGCTCATGCGTGACACCTGCGCTTGCACAGGCCCTTTGAGGAGGCCACGCTATTCGTGAGTCAGCAGGACTATGGGATGAACGACGTCATTCCTCTGTTGCACGTCCTGGAACAAATGCTGTTAACAATGGCTGGTCAGGATGCGGTAGACGTGGCGCACAGATCTCAACGCCACATGACCCCTGTGGGGGCAGGACAGAAAGAAGAGGAGGAGGTAGAGGAGGACATTGGTGCTCAGGAATTATTGAGTGAAATGGGTGGTTTTTCCACTCAGCGGAAAGGAGTGGAGGAGCAGGAGCATCTGGTAGAGGAGGAGGAGGAGGAGACAGAGGACCCAGACGCACCGTGGCAGTATGCTGTGGAGATGGAGGAAGGGAGTCCCTCGCATTCCTTGGCACAAATGGCCCATAGCATGCTCGGTTGCTTGCGTAGCGACAGCCGAATAATAACCATCAGACAGAGGGATGACTTTTGGCTGTCCACCTTGTTGGACCCTCGCTACCGTTCAAAAATGGTGGCCTTTTTCACACCTGCTGAGAGGGAGGCCAAAATAACGTACTATAAAAACCACCTATGTAGTCAGCTGGTCTCTGCCTTTCTGCGCCAACGTCCATCCTCAGACACTGTGGGCCCTGTGCGCTCGCGTTCCGCTGCCATGGCAGCAGGGGAGGGGTGGGGTGGTAGGAGCAGTGGCAGCTCCACCAGCAGCGGCTGCCTCAGTCTGCAGTCGATGATGAGTAGCTTTCTTCACCAGCGCAGTGAGGAAACTACTAACCAGCCGCAGCAGCAGCAGCATCAGGTGGACCTGGAGCAGGACCTCAAACAACAGGCTTAGGCCTACTTGGACAGCACCTTGCCAACCGAGGTAGACAATCCCCTTGACTACTGGGCAACGAAACTTGACCTTTGGCCCCAACTAGCTGAATTTGCCCTTGAAAGGCTGTCATGCCCGGGCCAGTAGCGTGGCATCGGAGCGCGTGTTTAGTGCAGCAGGAGGTATTGTAACTCCACGGAGGACACGACTGTCCACCCAAAGTGTGGAGAGACTCACGTTTGTGAAAATGAATCAGGCGTGGATTAGTCTGGATTTCAAACCACCAGTTCCTGACACAACTGACTAAATCCGCCATGAATCATGCCCCAAACATGTGCCACTTTCACGTCTCCTCACACTGCTGGTGTGTTCCATTTTTTGTCATAGGGTGCTGGCAGATTACGGGCCTCCCATAGCTGCTGCAGGCCCCTAATCTGCCATGGGCCCCTATACCGCCTCCTCATGCTGCTGCCAAGTCCAGAGTCTCTCATGGGTCCCTGTACGGCCTCCCATTGCTGCTGTCTCCATCGCCACACTCTGCCATGTGCCACTTTCAGGTCTCCTCACACTGCTGGTGTGTTCCATTTTTTGTCATAGGGTGCTGGCAGATTACGGGCCTCCCATAGCTGCTGCCAGGCCCCTAATCTGCCATGGGCCCCTATACCGCCTCCTCATGCTGCTGCCAGGTCCAGAGTCTCTCATGGGTCCCTGTACGGCCTCCCATTGCTGCTGTCTCCATCGCCACACTCTGCCATGTGCCACTTTCAGGTCTCCTCACACTGCTGGCGTGTTCCATTTTTTGTCATAGGGTGCTGGCAGATTACGGACCTCCCATAGCTGCTGCCAGGCCCCTAATCTGCCATGGGCCCCCGTACCGACTCCTCATGCTGCTGCCAGGCCCGTAATCTGTCATGGGCCCCTGTTGTCGCTTGTTGGCATATTCCGCTCGTTCAGATGCTCCTTCTCCTGCTACTCCTCTTCACGGATTCCGTCAGCAGTCTTTCTTGGAATCCGTTTCCAAGAGACAACAGTTTGCGAGCACGCACCCGACGGTGCAGAAGCTGAATGTCCTCCTGTCCAAGTTGCTGCTGCCAGGCTCGTAATCTGTCATGCGCCCCTGTACCGCCTCCTCATGCTGCTGCCAGGTCCAGAGTGTGTCATGGGCCCCCGTACCGACTCCTCATGCTGCTGCCAGGCCCGTAATCTGTCATGGGCCCCTGTACCGCCTCCTCATGCTGCTGCCAGGTCCAGAGTGTGTCATGGGTCCCTGTACGGCCTCCCATTGCTGCTGACTCCATCGCCACACTCTGCCATGTGCCACTTTCAGGTCTCCTCACACTGCTGGTGGTTTCCATTTTTGTCATAGGGTGCTGTATGGCCTCCCATTGCTGCTGCCTCCACCGCCACACTGTGGCTCCACACTCTGGTTTTGGCCCCGTGACTGCCCAAATGAGTGAAGTGTGCGGTGATTCTAAGATCGACGGCACTCATCTGCATGTCATACTGACTGTCAGTATTATTTCTCTTCCCCAGCAGACTCCAAGGGCATTTAAATTAAAGGTACAGTGTTCTGCACTAATATAAAGGCTCTCTGAAGCCTAGAAACACCCTTTTATAAGTTAAATTCGCAGCGAATATATTCGACTCGAATCAAAATTTTTCCACGAATTCGCTGAATCAGTCGAATCGAATTTTTGAATACTTCGCTCATCTCTAGTGTTGACAGCTAGGTGATAAATTCAGGTCTGCAGGCCTGAGCCATCTTTTCAAAGTCTAAATTGTGTTCATATTGGAAGTTACTGCAATCCTGATTTCAGGGGGAAAGGGATGTTGAACTACTGTAGCTATGAGAATAAGGTATGAAAATCAAAATTTGTCCAATTGAAAATTACATCTTGAGATAAATACAGGTTTCACAGTCTCACTACCCAGCTCTTCTTATTCAGACATTGCTGTAGTGCATCAGTCCACCCCATTTGCTTTTGTCAGTAATCTGATGACCTGAGAACCCCTACTGTGGATACAGGATATTTGTTACACAAGACAGGATTCAGAAAATATTTTTCCACTAAGGAATATGTAAACCCTCACCTTGTAAAATAACCTATTCAAGTGATCACATACCCTTTGTTCTCAGCTGCATAAGGAACTCAGAGAGCTGGGGAGGGGAAACAGCAGGATACTAATCTTCCCAGTGAATGGTTGTGCAGGGAAGGGTGCATTAACAGAATTCTGATAATTAAAATTATAATTTGATTATCTCCCAGCACAGCTAGAAAACTGATCGTGTTGTGCCCATATTCCTAACATGGATAGTTTTTAATGGGAAAACAGAGGGAGTGTCAGGAATACCAGGGACAAATGAAGCAATAAAAAGAGAACAGGATATTTTTTTAATACAAGTACACAGTACAGCAGGCACATATCAGGAATATGAAATGTGGGTGTACATAGTCTTTAACCCTATGAGGAGCTTTCCAAACCCAATTGCGATATATTGCAGACCCCCACAACCACCACCCAGGGTTGTGGGGAAGAAACCCTTGTCCCCATCAACATGGGGACAAGGTGCTTTTGGGGGGGAGCCCCCCCGCCCCAAAGCACCCCCCATGTTGAGGGCATGTGGCCTGGTATGGTTCAGGAGGGGGTGACGCTCGCTCGCCCCTTCCCTTTCCTGACTTGCCGGGTCGCATACTTGGATAAGGGTCTGGTATGGATTTTGGAGAGGGACCCACATGCCATTTTTTGTTTTTACATTTTGGTGTGGGAGTTCCCCTCAAAATCCATACCAGACCCAAAGGGCTTGTTATGGATGGGAGGGAGGACCCCATGCCATTTTTTTATTTATTATGGTGCCGGTTTTTAAATGTAATTACTGCTTTTATTTCCTTCACTGTAGCTCAGAAATTAAGCTGTCACTTTCCCCCCCAGGTAAAAGAAAGAGAGTTTTCTTTTTGTTTATTTCCCCAAGTTAAAAGAAACAGTGTTTCCTTTTAGTTTCTTAAAAGAAACAAAGTTTCCTTTAACTCCGGGGAAAGTGACAGCTAATTCTGTGAGCTATAGTGATGAAAAAAAAAGCCCGCAATTGCACCAACATACACTTCATATTGCGAAAAAAAATTGTAAAAAAATTTGTAAACCGAGGCATTATTTTCAATGGATTTTCAATTGTAAATCTGAAAATTACGTAAACCGAGGTGTTTGTAAACTGAGGTACACCTGTACATAGAAGCTGTCCCTCTCATAGCCGTCTACAGAGCCTTTTTTCAATCTAACAGCCTCCTTACTCCTGACCCTGCAAAGTTTAGAAGCTCCAATGTATGAACACACTGTTCTCTCGGCTCTACTTGGTTTCAGCCTTGCTCTGTTCTAATACACTTGCCAAAGGAAAAATCTCCTTTTGACATTTCAGTGTTTGGACTTTCTCTGTCTCATCACACTCAGGTTGTTCAAGCTACACACTGGGGGTTATTTACTAAAACCATGTATGGCCTGCCAAAATCTATTGCCGCTCTGAATACAAAACAATCAGCTTCAAGATGTGTTTGTCAAAGCTTAATTGAACAAACTGAACTTAGAAGCTGATTGGCTACCATGCATAGCTGTACCAGATTCTGATTGCACTAGTTTTAATAAATCTACCCCTATATCCTCTTCATTCAGAAGAGATCACATGCGAAGCTCTGGGTGCAACTGCTCCCATCAGTCTCTTGATCTCGCTCTCGGTGGAGCAGATGGTTTCACTGGCGTATATTTATTAAAACTGAAGCACTCAGAATCTGGTGCAGCTGTGCATAGTAACCAATCAGCTTCTAACTTCAGCTTGTTCACTTAATAAATAAAACCTAAAATCTGATTGGTTACTATGCACAGCTGCACCAGATTCTGTGTGCACCAGTTTTAGGAAATCTCCCCCACTCTCTCTTTCTACATACGAAATGGTGTTTCTGTCTGCGGACAGTGGGGAAGATTTACTAAAACTGGTGCACTCAGAATATGGTGCAGCTGTGCATGGTAGCCAATCAGTTTCTAAGTTCAGTTTGTTCAATTAACCTCTTGCCCTCCAGAGGATTTACCCCCCTTCCTGAGCAGGTAATTTTTACAATACAGCACTGTGTTATTTTAACTGACAATTGCACGGTTATGCAATGCTGCACCCAAATTAAATTTATGTCCTTTTTTCCCACAAATAGAGCCTTCTTTCGGTGGTATTTGATCACCTCCATGTTTTTCATTTTTTGTGCTATAAACAAAATTTTGAAAACAAAAAAACAATATTTTTGACTTTTTGCTATAAAACATATCCAGTAAAAAAAAAAAAAAAAAAATCCAATTGTATCATAAATTTAGGCCAAAATGTATTCTGCTACGTGCTAAAAAAAATCCCATTAGATACATACATACCGTTATAGCATCTACAAATAGTGGTATATATGCTGGATTTTTTTTTCTTTTAATTTTTTATACTAGTAATGGCGGTAATCAGCGACTTATAGCACGACTGCGGAACTGCAGCGGGCATTCCGACACTGGGGTGGAACTGTCTAACTGCCAGTAACATCCCAATGACACTAATACAGTAATCAGTGCTAATAAAAAGCACTGACACTGTACTAATGACAGTGGGCAAGAAGGGGTTAACATCTGGAGTGATCAAAGGGTTAACTGTGTGCTGTGTTGTATATCATGTGCTGTGTGGGTTTTACAGTGTAGACAAGCTGCTTAGTATTGCTCTGCTGTGCAGAGCAATACAAAGCAGCCTGTTCGTCCTGACAGGGGAGAGACCTGTGTTGTTTACAAACAGACCTCTCTCCTGTCAATGTTTCTTGGGGATTGTCGGGTGCCGGCGGGGAATCTCCAGCCAGGACCCAGTGATCGACAGCTGTAGCCGCCAATGGCGGAACTGGTAGGGTGGCGCGCACGCTCACACCCTACCCGGAAATGCAAACTCACATATATATGATGATTTTACGCAGCCCTGCTGCCCTGTAGCAGTAGTTCTGCTATAGGAAAGTGTAAAAGCAGTTAAGCTTTGAAAAACTAATCTGAAAGCTGATTGGTTTCTACGCAGAGCTGCACCAGATTTTGCACTCTCCAGTTTTAGGCAGGCCATATATGGAGCAAATTTCTTTCCTGCAACCATGGACTGTGTTGACAGGGGAATCCCTCCCTTGGAGCTATTGTATTCTTAACTTGGGTAAAACCAGCCTGACGGATTTCCATACATTTATTGCTAGTGGCTGGTATAGACGCTAGCAATATTCACTGCCTTCTCCTAGTGGGTCGGCTATTCCAGCTCCTAGCGATAATCGTATGGAATATCTGGCAGGCTAGTTGTACCCAAGCTGATCACTTGAGTAAGTAACCCCCAGTATCTTCCTGAATGCTCTCTCTGACTATATGGGGACTTTTAGATTTACCTTAAACTATGTAGTGCAAGAGGTCTGCCTGATTGCATACAAATTGAAAGTGGTTAGGTTTCATCTCATATTATATGGTTTAAGTAAATGCAAAGAAAAACAGTACAAGGAAATTGTATAATTCATGACCAGCCCTAGGCTTTCATGTTATGACTCAAACAGCAGACAGGCAGTCTGAAAGTGCATTAGAAAATATATTTGCACTGATCCTGTGAGGTGGTCTATGGTATCTGGATGAGAAGTTATACTGATATTGCAGCTGTGTTAAAATCATAGTTCAAATAGTTTACTTCAAAGGCTAAGTTCACTTTTTCCAGAAAATACCCTATGCAGTCAAAGGACCCCAGTAGATATTAACCCCTCTCACCGCCACCTCCCCACCCTTTAAGAGGTTCTAAATGCTGGGAAGCGGGCATTCTGATCATGTGACCACTGTCATTGAGAGTCACAGAGGTCACATGATTGGAAAACTCCTAATCGCCAGTATGCATCAAGAGCTTTCTGGTCCCTGCCGGTAATTGTGCTGGGAGTGTGCAGGGTGTGCGCTCTCAGTACAGAAAACGATTTACATAGGGCCACATTTATGCGACCTCTTGGCGATAAAGCCCATCAACCGAGAAGCTGCATATATGTGTACCTTCGGCTAGAAGAGGTTAAAAAACCGCAGCTTTGTAAAACATTAATTCATTTTGTTGTTCGTACCTGTAGGATATTTGGACTCTCCTGGATGCCTGACTGAAAATCTCCCAATTAGCAAATGTTACATTCTGTCCTGTTGCTAGGACACGATAACTGTTGACTTTCACTCCTGCAATGCTTAGAATGAGCATCCAGCAGTTTTCACTTTCTACCAACAAGCTAAGAGTTGGGAATGCTCACAGGGGTTTTTGGCCAGGCTTCCAGAAGGGTCCAAATGGCCTACAGGTATGACAATAAAATGAATGAATGTTTTTACAAAGCTGCATAGGCTTTAAATATTTGCTTGGGCCCCTTGACTGCATAAGATATTTTTGGAAAAGTTGAATTCAGCCCTCATCATTTGTAGGATACCTTTTATCAGCTTACTGATTGTTTTCATTTGCTGCCTACAATTGCATTTTAAACCCATCACATATATGTTTCTATCGATGTTGATGTCACCATCACTATTTATCATCACTATATTCTGTGTTAAGGGTATAAAAATGTGTGGACATTCTACCAGTCTAGGGAAACTGTAGAGCAGGACAAACTTAGAGATGTTATAAATCTAATGTATCTTTCTGCACTAATCCATTCTCTTATGGTTTCCTTTTTTAATTTGACTCTCTCTCCTAATCTATATCTTTTATCAGTAAAACTGGTAGAAATAACACAGCATAACTAAATCTCTTCACACTCAATTTTCTTCTCGCTATTTGTTCCTTCCTAATTTATCTTTCAAATGGTGGAATGACATTTCTGGATTAGCACTATATTATTTATCAGCTTGGCTTCTGTGTTTATTACATGTATCCATGACAAATGCTTTGGATGTTCGGAATGATTTATTCACATAATTAAAATTGTAAAGCTGCACTAAAAATCAAACATACAGTATATAATGCTATCCATAGATGAGATCTCTCAAGGGGAATGATGGTAGGTGCATGTTCTGACATTCTTTGTTTTAACTGGTCACTCCAGCTTTGGTGAGATTGGAGTCTGTGGTGGAACTACCAGGGTTGCAAAGGTCGCACTTGCCACTGGAAGGGGGGGATCTGCTACCTGAAAGTTGTTCCCTAGGTACACTTGGAATACAATACACTACTCACTGCCATAGTAACTGCAGCACCGCCCACCCAGTCTTTCCTCCCATTCAGTTTGCAGCTGCAGGACAAATGGGGCATGCCATTACGGGGCAGAAACTGGAAGAGAAACAGCTGACTCAGCTGACCTGGTAGAGTGAAGGGGAGGAGCTGGAGAAGATCCGTGTGAGGAGAACCCATCATGGGATAGAATAACATTGGAGACATATGGAGAAGTGAGAGACACTGAGCATGGAGGGGGAACCGAGTGGGCACTGACAGAAAGTGAGTGTCACTGATCCCATCCCCACCCAGCACTGCCACTGATCCCATCCTGCCTAAATCAGCACTGCCACTAAACTCAATATCCCCCACCACCACTGCCACTGACCTATCCCCCCAGCACTGTCACTGATCCCATTCTCCCCACCACCACTGTCATTGATCCCTTCATACCCCCAGTACTGCAACTGATCATACCTCCCTCCCAGCACTGCCACTCATTCCTACCCTACAAGCATTGCCACTCATCCCACCCCCCCATCAGCACTTTCACTTCCCCCATTCCCTCACACAGAACAGCAATTGCTCCCACCCCCCCACCAGCACTGCCACACGGATCCTAACCCCCCTTGGCACTGCCACTGATTCTTTCTCCCGAAGAAAGGAACCATGAAAGCCGCCTCCCTTCAATCATCAGTGGCAGAGCCCTTCATGGTTTCTTGCACCAGGGCCTTGAAGGTTCTAGTTATGCCTCTGATTGGAGTTGAAATTTCCTCCTTACTTGCACTTAAACCAGAAGACCTGTGAAAATGGATTTTTATTCTAGCACCCCCCTAACCTCCGGAGTCACGGTGGTGACCCCCAGAGACAGAATGGACATTTCAACTCAGGGTATAGGTTGCTAGGCATGATGGGTTGTGGACAGTTGTAGAAAATAGGTGACAGTCACTTTTAATGCTGAACAAAAGTGAATTTATTGGCCACACAAACAAAATCCAGGGGAGGGGTGTGGCTTGGAGCTTGAGCCACATGGCAGCACACTGAGTGAGCTCTAGGGAGATGTCAGCTTTTGAGCCATTTAAGCGGGACACAGCAGGACGATCATGGGCAGGATCATTAAGCCTACTTCACACAATCGCCCACACTGCTCGCATTCCGGGTCTTCAGCATGACAAATCCAGGACCTTTTCCAGAATAAAGGCACACAGAGGAGCGGCCCTGCTGGGAGCAAGATGGCGCCTATACAGCATGAGGAGGCTCACGGCGAGGAGTCTCTGCCAGCATCTGAGGATAGGATAAGAGAGAACACTCGCCCCCATCCACCACTCACATATTCTGAGATGACACAGATCACTGCAGCTCTGAAGAGATCGTTCACAGCTGCCATAACGGATTTGAAGGAAGATCTCCTATCTCTCTCTGAGTAATTGATAACTGTGCAGAAGGCTGGTGCTTACAGGGACAGGGCGATCTCTAGGCTGGAGAAAGTTTCTGAAACACATGCCACACACCTGATTAATGTGCTTCACCACCTAGAAGATCTAGATAACAGAGGGAGACGGCATAACATTAGAGTCAAAGGTATCCCTGAATCTGTGTCTGCTGAACAGCTCATGTCAACCTTACAATCTATCTTTAATAATCTTTTAGAGCGGCCTGCGGACACTGTCATTGATTTTGAGACAGCACACAGATCCCTTAGGCCAAGGGGGATGGAAGGCTTCCCTCGCAGAGACATTATTTGCTGTATTGCCAATTTCACACTGAGAGAAGAAATCCTTAAAAAAGCCCGGCAAAATGAGCTCATTACTTTTAACGGTGATGAACTCGCCCTCTTTCAGGATCTATCCTCTATTACGCTGAAAAATAGAGCATTACGCCCCTTACTGGCTGTTATGCAGGAGAAGGGGATTCCTTACAGATGTTCCTTTTGCCTTACAAGCGACTCTGAATGGCAAACACTATGTGCTCAGACTGCCTACTGACCTTCGGGTTTTCTGTGACGATCTCCAACTTCCACACGTGGAACTTCCTGAATGGTATGAGGAATTTCGATTTCCATCAACAGTGCCTGTCACTGCACACACGCCTCCGCAAACCCCTTCCAAAGCACAGTTCAGGAAGATGAGGAACCAGAAGCAGGCCGGTCTGGACTCCAGTTTGTCCTCTCCGAAGTACAAACAGTGAGAGCTAGAGATAATTTTGACGATACCTGACTGTGCTTAGTCAGTCTATCTCCTCTCTTCTCTTTTGAAGACCTTACTGTCCTCTTCCGGAAGGATGAGGCATTGGGGGTTCGCGTGTCGGGGGGGGGGTGTCTTTCATGTAGCTAACCACTGAGGTCTGGCCTCCCTGGATGCGTGTTTGTCCTAGCTTCCTGTGTTACTGCCTGATATAGGTAGCCTAATTATTGGTTGTGTGCCCATATGGCCTAATAGTTTTGTGCCCATTGGCTTTTTGTTTGAAATTATTGCACTTATATAATTATTTCTTCTGATTGCAAATGATTCTTGGATATATGCTGACCCCTATGATATAGTTCTTGCAAATACCTGAAACATGCATTTAATATTTGTGTCATTGGCTCTCAGCTCAGATCTCTCTTTATGTTTTGACATCTGTTTAATATCATCTTTGCCATCCTTAAGGTGTATCTTACATAGGCACTATTTTTTCTTAGTGACTGATGGCTTTGCTTGTGTGATAGCTCCTTCCATTAGCCCTGCAATTTGGCAGAGTACCACTTTGTGTTGCACATTACAACATTTAACATTCCTGCCTACTTCTGATGATACTTATTTAACCTTGCGATACTGTACTTTATCCCTACACCATTTTTCACTTGCTTTTATTGGTTTGCAGTATCCTATAGGTTAGAGATAAACTAGATATTTATTTCTCTCTGCACATTTGTTTGGAGCAGGCCCTCTCCTGCATTCTTTGTGGTTTCTTCTTGTCATCTCTCTTTTCCCTTTTTTTTTCTCTATTCTTCTGTCTTCTTTCACTGGCATTGCCTACTCGAATATAGGAAACAAGCCCCTGCTTATCTCTCACAATGTGAGGGGCTTATATGTTCCCGAGAAGAGATCCCAGCTGTTACGTGAACTTGACAATGTCAAGCCTTCCATAGTGTTTCTGCAGGAAATGCATTTTAAAACTGGACAGATACCAAAGTTGTCAAGTAAATACTCTACAAAAGCATACCATTCTACTAATGCCTTGGCTAAGACTATGGGGGTCACCATATTGCTCAGTAAGAAGGCAAAGATTTTGATCACAGACCAATCAATTGACCCGGAGGGTAGATACGTCTTCTTAAAAGGCTCATGGGCAGGTATGCCAATCACCTTGGCCAATGTCTACTTCCCTAACTCAGTCCACATCTCCTTTTGTCAGCAAATTGTTGATGAGCTTAAAGGGTTCGCTTCTGGTTGCTTAATTCTAGGGGGAGACTTTAACATTCCTCTTGACCCTGCTTTAGACACATCTACTGGGACAACTTGCATTGCATATAAAAATCTTAAAAAGATCAAGTTACTCCTGAGATCTACTGTTAGGTATTATTTTGACGCCAACAAGGCGATGGAAACTTCACCTATTAGCGTGTGGGAGACACATAAATGCGTTGTTCGCGGAGTGCTTATTAAGTGGGGCACTAGGCAGACATGGGAACAGACCAGAAGAATTTGTGAAAACTTGAATCCCAGCATAAACTATCCCTTGCTAATTCTATGGTGGCTGCATTTCAGAAGGCACGGTTGGAATTACAGGTTATTATAGACACTAATAACAAGTGTTCCTTATTCTTCAAAAAACACGTTTATTATGAGGGAGCAAATAAAGGTGGGCGTTTCTTGGCTAGGGCCTTGCATGAGGCTAAGGTAAATGAAAATATCCATGGGGTCAGGAACTCAAAAGGTACTCTGGAACACAATAGTAAAGTGATTGCTTCGTTATTCCATTAATGTTACGCCAACCTGTATCATTTGCCCCCCCACTCACACCCCCAAAGATCTTAAAGGTAAAAACTTGAGGATTTTCTTAGGAAAAGCAAACTGCCCTCCCTAAATCGCTCAGATGTCAAATTGCTAGAATGCCCCATTGGGGAGGTGGAACAGGCTAATGCTATCAAAAGCTTAAAACCGGGGAAAAGCCCAGGCCCAGACAGGTTGACGTCACAGTATTATAGGACCTTTAGTTCTCTGCTCTCTATGCCTCTACTCCAGATCTTGAACTCTATGACTACGTCTCAGCCAATACCCCCTTCTTTCTCTCTTGCACATATTACTGTTATCCCCAAAAAAGATAAAGGCCCTGTTGAATGCATGAGCTACAGACCTATTTCCCTACTCAACACTGATATAAAACTGCTTGCAAAAATACTGGCTAACCGGCTTAGGTCTGATATCATTGGTCCAGAACAAGTCGGTTTCATGCAGGGTAGGGAAGCACGAGACAATATTGTCAAGGCCCTTAATCTAATCAATAGGATACGTGTTGAGGACCTCGAGGGCCTTCTCCTCTCTACTGATGCGGAGAAGGCCTTCGATCGTATGTCTTGGGACTTCATGTTTGCTACGTGTGCTCATATCAGACTGGCACCTAACATGCTGAATTGGATTGCTGCTCTGTATCAAAACCACGTGGCTAAGATCAAGGTCAATGACACAATCTCTGACACAATCACTATTAAGTATGGAATGAGACAGGGTTGCCCTCTGTCTCCCCTTCTGTTCATCCTCACCCTTGAACCCTTCATTCAGTTGGTTCAGCAAAATGAGACCATTCATGGATTTCGCATTAACAATGAGACTTACAAAAAGGTGGCATACGCTGATGACCTGTTATTTTTCATATCTCAACCCCACATATCCGTGCCTAACCTTTTGAGCTTAATCGACTGCTATCATTTCCTCTCAAATTTGAAAATTAACTACACTAAGTCAGAGGCCTTGAATTTAACTGTCCGCTCTTCCTACCTAGCCCTCATTAAGCAAAATTGCTCTTTCAAGTGGGTCCCTCTAGCCCTTAAATATTTAGGCATTTGGCTTGCTCCAAATCTGGAGGATTTGTACAATCAAAACTTTGTCACCTTATTATGCAAGATTCGGAACGATCCTAAAATATGGCACGCGAAAACCTTCTCCTGGTTTGGCAGGGCAGCAATCATCAAAATGAATATTCTTCCTCGGATACTGTACTGTATGAATGCTCTCCCTATTAGGCTCCCCTCCATCTTTTTTAAGCAATTACAACAGGCTCAGAGAGCCTTTGTGTGGGCAAATAATAAAACACGGATTTCGATTAATCATGCGCACTAAAAGTTCCAGTGGTATGGGGTTGCCCGACTTCAAAAAGTATTATTATGCTACTCACATTACAAGAATCATAAACTGGAATTGTCATTCCATACACAAACACTGGGTTTCACTTGAAAGCTCCTACTCTTCAGCTCCTTTAGGATTTTCACCATGGCTGTCAAAGTCTACCTACTCGAAGTGTCTGATGACTCATCCCTTAATTGGTGCAACTTTAGATGTGTATCATGATCTCGTGAAGGTTGAGGGTTTTGCTAGCCCTCCAGACCCCCTCATCCCCTTTGCTGATAATCCCGAGTTTCCCCCTGGGTTGGAATGTGCAGTCATTCCGGTGCATGAATCGGGTCTATCTCTATTGGCAACTCATTGTCTCAAGTGAGGGGGAGTTAGGTCCAAAGGAGAGCTTCGGGAGATATGTGGTCAGGTTTCTCTCCCATACTGGACTAATTTTCAAATACATAATTACTTGACTAACCACAGATGGAAGGCAGCCTTCTCCAGACCTCTTATGACTCTAGAAACGCTATGTCTGAAAGGGAAACCCATTGACAAAACCACCTTTTTTGGCCTATTCTTGGCTTCAAAACAATCTTTCTGTCACCAACGACAATTTTCGACTAGGTTGGGAATCAGCCTTTCTAGCAGAGTTCTCTGATGACCAATGGAAAAAAGCCTGCATTTTTGCTCACAAATGCTCCATCAGCACCAGGACTCAAGAAACCTCCTACAAATTGTTAACACATTTTAATTTTCCTCTGTTCTTACTTTTCTTTCTATCAGACTTAATGATTGTACTTGCAAATTGCAAACGTTTTACTATGTGAATGCTTCCTAATGTTTTGACTATGCTACTGAGTTTGCTCCGAAACTAATTTGTAAACTGTGTACTACATGATATGATAATATGCTATGCTTTCTTGTAGCTCATTCTTGTTCATACTGTATGTTCTGCTTTTTCTTTCTGAATAAAAGCCCATTGTTTAAAATAAAAAACAAAATCCAGGGAGAGAGTTGTACAGGCACAAGGCACCCTAGAAAAAGTAGACAAGCAGACTCATAAAAAAAAAATAAACGTAGACAGCAGTACAGAAAAGAGCCTATAAGCTACACTCAGCGTTCTGTACTTTTCTTAGCAACAACTGTCTCCAACAGCAGCCACAACTCTCTGTAAAGTGCTGGAATTGTCTGGATGAGTCCATCCTGATCCTTTCCTAGGCTCTCCACAGTTCCCCATCTATGGAAGAGTGACCATCAATGTACAGGATGGCAATCCAAACTCCCTACTGCTACTATATAGCAAGAACTCTGCATGTTGTGGAGTTATGCATGCTTCACTGCTACAATTTGGCTGACAGTGACAGCTGCTGCTGTTATAAGGCAGAGAGCCAGTAATAGGGTCCCCAGCTGTTTATCACCAGGAGTGGATGGTAACAAAAAGCCAAAGTAATAAGCGTAGGAGGATAGTTATCTTTTGAACCTTAATCCAACTACACTCTTGCCAAGTTGTCTTTAAAGCAATCTGGAGCATTCCACAAAGTACTGTTGTTCTGTCCCCACATGAAGGCGAATAAAGGTATAACATATAATGGCTGCGTGACTTCCTACCTTCGTGTCCAAGCAGTGGAGCAGACCGGACCAGCAGATGCTCGGGTTAGATGGATCCAAACGTATACACAGGAATGAAACCAGCGTGGGTTTATTTGGTCCAAATACAGCGACAAACGGTGATACAATACTGTAATGTAGTAGAGGTATTGATGCTGTCCTGTGATATCTTTTCTGAGGCTAACTGCTGGTCAAAAACTGATGCCTCCACAAGCCCAGGGTATTGAATGTCCTGTTACACAGCTATGAAGCACATAAAATGGCTGCAGGAAGTGACCAGAACCAAGGCTGCCTAAACCACGCCCAGCAGAGATAAAATTTTACTAACAAGAGCAGAGGCGTGCAGCATGCAAATTCTGGCCAGCAGATGGCAGCAAACAGATTAATGCAAAGAAACGACATGGTGAAATAAGAATTGGTAATACAATGCACAGTTATATAACAAATATGAGGAGAACGGCACAACTGTAGTGCTTTCTCTTGAGAGCCACTGGTTTTGGGTCCCCCTATTTTCCTGCACAGCAAGGCAACACACAATTTCCACAATCCAAAATCAGTAAACGGTCCATGAGTTTGGTTTTCTGGTTTTATTAGGGGATTAAACAAAGTGGATGGGGTCTAGGGGTATATGGGATGCCCAATGGAACTGAAACAACTTAGAGGACAACTTCCTATGTACAAAAAGCAGAACATTTAGATCCAGACTTTCTACTCCCTCTGGAGCGGCTCTTGTCTCTTAACAGATCAGCACACAGTCCTTACTAGAAGCATTCAGTCACCTTAAATGAACCTTCTTCAGACCTCCGATGAAAATCTCCTCATCCACCTGGCTGTCATGAAGAGTATCCCAAGAAAAGGATTCTGAGACACATAAGAATGCTGTTCGAGGGAGAACTAGTTGGGCATGGCACCTGACTACCATCTCCCTTGTAGGCTCAGGGGATGTAAAGGTACTCACACTGTCCTGTTCTTGTAGCTTCAAATGGTGAAGCTGCTTTCTGACCTTACGCTGGGTTGACGTCTTCCCTTGCTGATAGGCTGTTCTTCCCTGGCACACTGTGGAACAGTGGATGTCCGTCTTTCAAGCTCCCATCCTGTAGGTAGATCCAAGGCTTCTCCAAGGCCCCCTCCCAGGTTCCACACTAGCAGCATTTCCTCAATTCATCTTCCACCCGACTGGCCAGGCTCTCTCATATTTATGGGCTGATCTGTCACACTGCTAGGCCTCCTGCCTGGGACTGGTCAGATTTCCATAAATATACAGATCAGCCCCTCCTTACCACTGCCCACTGGCTTCTAGAAACATCTCCACTCCCAGGCTGACTCACACCAAAACTGCTAGGAAGCCTCTAGCTATACACAAAAAAAAAACTATGTAAACTAGAGGACATTGCAGTACTAAGCATGGTTTTGCTAATTTTACATGTTATCTATGAAGAGATGTAGGCAAAGAGCTTAGAGCAGAAGGCCAGTGCCAGAAAATGTTACAATTGGACAGGTTTTCAAACTTGTCTGATTGTTTATTTATTTCTAGAGATGTGAGTGCCGGAAAAATGTGTTTGTTTCGGATTTGTTTGTTAAGTTAATAATTTTGTTTCATCATATTCGTTATGTTAGAATGATTTGTCTTTTTAATTTGTCTCATATACAGGCAGTCCTTTTGTTATGAATAGGATAGTTTCTGTAGGTTTGTTCTCAAGTGGAATTTTTATATACTGTAAGTTGGAACAGGTAAATTTTTTAAGTGTAACTCTTTTCTATTCTATTCTGTTTTATTCTATTCTATTCTGTATAGCAACCCAAGTAGGAATCATCATCTTACTTCACCTTTATACCTGACTGTATTTATTGCAATATATGTTTCCATTTCAAATTCATTTTCCAATTTGAATTCATTTTTTAATTCAAATTCCTTTTTTTAATTCAAATTAATTTTTTTTTTAATTCGGATAATTTATTTCAATATAAATTATTTAGGATTCCTTGCATTTTATTACTATTGTGTTTTGGAAATTTGGATACATCTGAATCTACAAATAATGAAAATTTCATACAAATTTTGATTCATAACAAAACAAATTGCACATATCTATTTATTTTACCAAACAGCAGCCACCTGTTTAGATTGGGGATCTCCCATAGGCAGATTATCGCTGTTCTGTGCAAAAAACTGTCTGACATATCAGGTTTATTGATTCATTTGCTTTGCTCATGAATATGATAATGGTCTAAGTACAGGAGAATGTGACATTATGTCTTTGCACTTTGAGCTGCTTTGTAAATTAAAAAAAAAATGCATGACCCATGCTCAGGATGGAGTTACTTGTGGTTTAAAAGTATTCATGCTGGGAAAGTTTTGCTTTTGAGAATTTCATGCAACACTTCCTAATCAAAACTTTTGCAAAGTTTTAGTCATGTCAAGCAATAACTGTACCACAAGCACCGTGAGTTATCATCTGGGACAGAAAGGTCTGATATGCACTTAAGGCTTTCAGAAGTGATAAGGAAGCTAATGATCCTTACCCTCCTTATTGAATCCACGGCACAGATAGTTACAGCGCTTCTGCCGGAGAATCAATTACGATATATCACAGGACTGGATGCTGAATCACCTGGAGGTCAGACCATAATAACGATGTTGTTTGGATGTTCTACATTAGGATTAAACATGGTAGAAGCTATTGATAAAGGACACATGAAAAAGAATGCCAAAGGTCAATAGGAACAGAGTACAAGAGAGTCATTTAAAACTAGATACTTTTTTGTGCATTAAATAATGTTGTTTGAACATTCTGCTATGGTACTAGTGTAAAAAAAAAATCACCCAGAGATCAATTGTTCTTGCATAACACACTGAGCAGAGAACATTTGTATTTAATGCCATAGATAGCCTAGTAATGGTACACAGTCATAAGCAGTTTTTACATATATCCCAAACCTAGTTCAAGTTCACAAAACTTTCTCTGGCATTTACTGAATCAATCGTCCTGAAGCTTTTGTAGACTGATTTACATTGCACTTTTTAAAAGCATGTTTTTTTAGTCTGAAATCTTGTGCTTAGATTTCAAAGTTCTCAATATTAGATATCTTTCTGCACACTCTTATAAACCCTGATGCATGTCTAACTAAGTGTGTGTTAATTAATAGGGTTCTTAACTCCATATACTACTGTATGTACTGAGATGACTAACTATTTAGCTAATCCTTATTATACCTAAAAACCACAGTCCCTAGAAAAACATTGACCCCTTTGGAATGATTTACATGGAGATTATTAGTGTGTAATTAAATAGTTTCAAGTGCTTGTAGTGTAAATATATGTGTATCTTTGTAGCACTTCTCCCCTTGGGGTGGTGTGGAATGAACCCCTAAATCAGTGTGGCAGCCTAACATTTGCATCTCCGAGTCTGGTCCTTGGTGTATAGTGGGGTGAAAAATAACTTGGGCACCAGTCACTTTAGTCTTTCTAACTGTTTTGCTGAACTCAGTGTAGCATTCACCCCTGAAAGGGTCCGCTGAATGGCCCTAAGGTTCTCTCACAACTAGTGTATTCACATCCAGGCACTCTTCTGGCTCAGTAATTAGTCTAGGGATACACTTTTTCTTAGAGCTTTTTTTCTCAGAATAGGCACAGGAACACCCTCCTTCTGAGTCACCCTTCGTTTCTGCCCCCCTCCCACCTCTAAGAACGTCCCTTGGTTCCACCTCCTAGCCACCTCCCAGTACTGCCCCTTTTAGAGAACACAGAATCAAATATTATTTTGTGCTACTAAGTGATTTGCATAGAAATTGTTAATGATAACAAGAAAGACTGTAAAATAAATCCCCTGCAGTGAGCAACAATAGACCCCACCACAGCAGCAGTAGACCCCTCCAGAAACAAAAGACTTCCCCCTAGCAACAATGCCATCCACAACAAAATACCACCCCAGAAACAATAGACCCCCAGTAGAAACAACAGATGCCCCGGCAACCAGCATGAATAGATACTCCAGAAGCCAGCAACAAATAGACCTCTCCCTCAACAGTAGATCCCTCCCAGGAACAAGTGACCCCCCCCACCAGCATCAATAGACCTACCTAGCAACAATAGACATCTACTCAAAAATAGATCCCAACCAGCGACAATAGATTCCCCCAGCAGCCAGCATCAATGGACCCTCCAGCACACGCCTGCACTTCTTGCCATTACATACATTAGTTGCTGGAGGTACCAGAATTGTGTTCCCGTTGAAAAAAAACTCTGATGATTTATTAAACTTGAACCTGAATGAGTGTGGGGTACCTGTGGGATACTCCAGCAAAGCTAAGCAGTAATTTAAGGACACTTTTCTCCTTAAAGTGTTTGTAAAGCCTGCAGGTTTTTTACCTTCATGTATTCTATGCAAGAAGGTAAAAAAACCTTTAGTATGCAACTCCCTCCACTAATACCTACCCAAGCCGATCCCGCGATGTGCATGACAGTGGCTGCTGTCCCAGCTTTCAGCCTCCACATTGGCTCCTGCTGCTGTCAATCACAGACAGTAGGGAGAGAGCCGAACCCTGTTCTGTGTGTCTTATGGACACACAGAGCAGTTCTCGGGAGCAAGCATACATGAGTGCCCCAAGAGAAAGCAGCTTGCTCTGGGGGCACTAGGCAGGGACAAGAAGTCAAGAGTTCCAGTGGGGGACCCAGGAAGAGGAGGTTCAAGGCTGCTCCGTGCAAAACCCTTGCACAGAGCAGGTAAGTGTAACATGTTTGTTATTTAAAAAAAAAAGTAAGCCTTTAATATCACTTTCCTAGTACTGTACTCATAGTAGCAAATGAAAGACTGAACTATACAGAGACACCACTGAAAATGTCAATTTTTAAGCACAGGCTGAGGGAAATAGGGAGGGAAGTAAGATAGTAGCAGCACACAGTCATTGGGATCTCACACACCGTTCTGCATTCACAAATGTCTGGATATTTGGATGCCTTCTTCCAATATCAGCCAGACATATCTCCTTTGGGCTCATCAGACCAGATCACCATAAAAGTCCCTCGATTAGCTCCAGCAGAGTTTAGTAGAATAGGCCCCCCCAGTGAACATAGCTGGGACCTCGATGAGTAATGAAGCAGCACAGCAGGATTGCCAAGAAGGGCAGCAGCCACTTAGGCTGGCATCTTCTCCTCAACAAGGACCCCTCTGCGCTGGCCTCAAACTATTTTTGCACTTTCCCAACCACCTACTGGGCACCCTCTCCCAGGGATTGGGTAGGACCACATAAATATTCAGGCTGCCTATTTGACACTCCCAGAACATTACTTTCCAGAAGCATCCAGAAGGCAGGGGGAAGCAGTTAACCAGTGAGACACAGAACAGCTTAAAATAATCACAAGCCGCTCAGCAGATTACAGAAGAGCAAAAATAATTAAATTTACCTATCCTAATTAGCAGCCTAAGTAGGAGGGTGCTACATCAGTTCTAAGAGAGATTAGGAGTAGAGGATGCCAAAAAATAGCACAAATATTGCACAGCTATCCTAAGGTGGAAAACATTGCTTAAACCTTGAAGCATCCTTGAAGCAACAGGTTTGGGTCCACTGCATCTTTCCTTACACTGTTTACCCTCAGGAACATTTAGAATGGGGCACCTTCACTAGCTTCCCCACTCTGGAAGGTAGTTTAAACTCTTGGGAACCTGGCACATGCCCCAGCCTAAGGCAAGGCCCCAGTGTAAAACACTCTAAAGAGACATCCTCTCCAGATAAAAGACCAGGAGGTAGAGAACACTCTCAAAAATTGCATAAATATTTATCAACTTCCCAAAACCATACCATTGAACAAAGACCTCAAGGACTGGTTGGGTTTTGTGGTTCCCTGCAAAACAAAAAGACTGAGAATGTATGAACTTCCTGCCATGTACAGCAGAGGTAAGCATGCCTCACATAGTGTTGACCAAATCTATAGATTATGAAATATAATGTTTCTCTGATATGATTTGGTAAATTAAGAGTTCTTACCCAGAAGTAAAAGGTTTAACAAAACAACCAAAATGTATTGGTGAATAGTATGGAGGTCTAAACTAACACAAGCAATCTATCTAGTTATGTAAAAGAAACATTATTAAGAAAGATGTATCATATTACAAAATACAAATGGTGAGAAAGAAAAGACATAAGACAAACATTTAGATATAAGTGCAATATATTCCATAATTACCATGGAACTGTACATACGGGTTCCATTCTCTTAACTGGTGTTCCAAAGAGAACCTCTCTCTCCATCTAGTGTCTATTGTTATAGGCCTCTCCTCCATTAGTTTTCATGGAGTAGCTATGATTGGTTGACAAATTTTTTCCCTTTCATAATTGGCTAGCTTCAAATCCGCTGTATTCAGCATACACCAACCCCTTTTAAGGCAAATCTTGGCACACCATTTATGGAATTTAAGTATGGCAGTTCATGACCTTTTCCTGGGAAATTAAGTATTCATGAAAGGCTGGCCACCTTCATTGCATATCTAAATGAGGGATCCTTTGAAGTGGATATTTGTGGATCCATCAGGTTTGGGTCCTATTGTTAGATAAACTAACTCTGGCCCCGAATTGCCTGAAAGAGGATTCTCAGAAAAGACTTTTGTTTCACAGTAAAGAAGGTGTAATTAATAGAATATTCCCTCTGGCAACTTAAACCATCCTCAACTATCTGTTGAACATGGATTTATGGGAAGACATA
Organism: Staurois parvus; assembly: GCF_062004578.1. Lineage (NCBI taxonomy): Eukaryota > Metazoa > Chordata > Amphibia > Anura > Ranidae > Staurois > Staurois parvus. The sequence continues at coordinate 8,828,321 of NW_028318157.1, forward strand.
TTACATACCCACACTGATACAGCTCTAACTGAAATATATTCATAATTATATATATTCATATTAATAAATATTATTTACAGTGGTTAATGGAGATTTCACATAAACTCGTTATCTAACAGATAGAAATATGAAATTACTTCATACAGAGCATAATGCATGTGGGTTGGTGTAAACAGGCCTTAAAACAGGTGTTTGTTACTCTTCTCATTGGTCTACAACTTGTGGCTCACAATTTAGATTTATCTCTTATCTTCCTTAAAGCAAACCTTTGCTGTTAATGATTATAATTAGCACCCTTAAGATAACATTTCACAGCCCCATTTTTCTTCTCTGTGAGTTCTGCAAATCACTGTTATAGCATCATGAAGGTCACCATGTTGGATTCTTCAAAAGGAGTTCCGTTTGCTTTATTATAGCAACCCTGCTTGAGGTGATTGTAGCCTGAGTGCACTTGTGACGGAAACTATATGTGATACTTTTTTTTAAACATACAGTTTTTCAGGACAAACTTTTGAGCTATGTCTCCTTATTCAAAGTCCAAGCAGTACCAATACACCAACAACCCTGTAAACACATAGGGAGTGGCTGATCAGAGAACTCATGTGAAAGCCTTTATTTAAATTTCACAGGGTACCAAGAAAATTCCAGGAGATAAGAATGCAATTAAAGTGGATCTTTACCCATCAATATGACTCTATTTCCTCTGACTCATCCCCCCTTTCCTCTTACACAATTGGGCCTTTTTTAACAATACATATTATTATTATTGTTATTATTATTGTAATACAGGATTTATATAGAGCCAAAAGGTTTACAACATGAGGGCAGACAGTAGAGTTACATTACAGTTCTATCCTGAAAGAGTCAGAGGGCCCTGCTTGTTAGAACTTACAATCATTATTTTAAATGCTTAATTTCCAGCATCCTCACGTAGGCAAGGATGACATATGTAGTACGTCCTCACACAAATGCAGACAGACTATTGGACCTGGCAGAGCTGCACAGATTATGCACATGTGTTGAAAAATGTGAGTCCTCTATGCATAAGCAGACACATCGCAATGCAGAGATCCAAAGCCTGTCTGCACATGCGCTAAATGTCAGGTCAAGATGGCGGTGTTGGATCTAAGATGAAAATTGGGCTGCACATTGGGTGACAATTGGGCTGCAAAGACAACAACACTGGACTCCATTGCCTAGTATTATGCATTAAATTTACATACAGGCTGTGATGTTTCTTATTGATTTATACTAGGATACCTGCAACGATTGGAGTCAGGAAGAGCTTGTAAAAGTACTGTAACACTTAGTATGCAAATGTAAATAACTGGATATCCATAGCTTGGTTTAAAATTTCTATTAAATGGAATACTAACTCAGGCCACTCAGGTGTAAAGTATTTTCCATGTCCAAATATTGGCTAAATTATAGTTTGCATAATTATATCAATAATTCACCATAAGCCTGTTTACATACACTCAGAAAAGGAGGTGTTGTAGGGGGTGAGTCCACAGTCATACCACTAAACAAATCTGGAAGGAAGGTGGGGAACAGTAGGCGATCTGCAAACACTCACTAATAAACAAGTGAGTATAAGGGTGAAGAAGAGGCTGACTCCATAGATACTCATCTATGGATGAGTCTGAAAGTGAGGGGGGAATAGTAATATAATTCACAAAC